>NC_087201.1:50350694-50360694 GCF_015104395.2 Macrobrachium nipponense
TCAAGTTATTAAAACTTTTTTAATGTTTTATTTATCCATAAAAAACAATTTCATATCAGAAAAAATTACAGTATAGTACAGAGAGAGTACTGAAAATGGGTAGTATAAAAAAAAGTTTGACAGGGTAAGTTGCCGTTTGCCTTGGCCCTAATGGAATTATTCCCATAAGGTATGTTTCGAAATCAGCGAATTTCCAATTCTGCGAGGCCATGGATCGACCAAATTCTCGCATAATTGGGGACCGTACTGTATATTGCCTCAAAATATGCCTTAACAGAATCACATATACCTCCAACTTGAGGTATACGAGTTGAGGTAGATGACAAAAAATGGGTGCCAATAAACAGGCTTTTCTTAGTAAAAAGGTGAGGGTAAAAGGAAGAGTAGTAATCAATCAAGCACTTAAAAACTGATAGAATCCTATGAATCAGGGTCAAAATCCATTAATTCTACAAGAACCAGGGTGGCATGAACCAGAAAATTCTCAAGACGAGATGTCAAGGTGGTAGTCCTGGGCCTGGCAGCAATGATGTCATACGATACAGCTAATCAGTGCCAGATGGGTGGGAGGGAACGGATGATTCACTTGATGACAAGAAGATTTGTTGGGAAGAAGCCGGTTGGATGGGAGAAGGCAGAGGGTTCTTGCATGATGTTACCATGGTTGACAAATCACTTCCTTCAACCACAAAACTACAAGAGGTGAAAAGCATTGCCGCCAAAGACGACTTTGCTGAGGTGATAGCATGAGCCACCTGCACAGCACACTGTCAATCACATACTGGAAAAGGCAATCATTATGCATAAATTACTTGATCAAGTGCCTAACAGACAATAGAATTCCAGTATCTAGTGATATCTCACTTTCCTATAAATTACTAATTTTCTCATCAGTCCATTCCTTACATTCTTCAAATGAGAAGAAAAATCACTCTCATTACCCCTGCAAGTAACAAACTCCAAGTGACCATCATGACCAACTAAACATATTTGGTTTTCCTATAGAACCTAATGTTTCATCTCTGCTTACTGTCAAAGACAATGCAAAACAGAAAAACACCAAATACCATACAGGAGAAATTTGGCTAGCCCTAATACAGTATTAGTGAATTAGCACAATCAATTCACACCATATCAACAGCGACTGGCCACGAAATATTCTGACAAGATTGTAAAAATTCCCACACCACCTAGTGGTAAACAGGTAATTACAGACAGTCCACCTGGGTCAGCCACACTACTATTCTTTTATTTTGAATGACGTTCAAACCTAATCGCATTAAGATGTATGATAGCTTTAATAAACAGTTGATAAGATTCATCCAAAATATTGTAATACAGTTGTCCCCTGGTATTTGCAGGGGATGCGTACCACACCCACCCACAAATACAGAAAATCCATAAATGCTGAAACCCACTAAAAACTATTATAACTGCCTATTTTGATAGTTCAAACATCAAAAACCCCCTCTTAAAGTTTTCTTAAGGATTATGAGGTAGATATTGATACGGAAAGAGCCTTGCTGAACCCAGAAGGATCAAGGACACAGTTTTCAACTAGCCATTGGGGGAAACATTGTAGAAGTCAGTCAATCCCCCTTGCAGTATTCAGAAGCAGATCAAGATCCTTCCCCCACCCCCTCTAAAAAGGAAAAAAGGATCCACCTGAACCTAATGGAAATGACAACAGTTCCCGAGGGTTATAGTAATTCACCCAGGACCTCTGCCCCATGGGGAACAGGCAGCTGCAGCTCACCTGTAGATATTCAGTCAGGTTATGCAAGCTCCCTCAAAGGGATTCACAGTTTGCAGTATTTGATCAGTTCCGTAAGGAAATAATGAGTAATATCAAAGATGCCCTTGCCAATGAATGGCAACAGATAATGGACAAACTGCAAGATTCTGAACAAGATATTAAATAAATCAAGTCAGTAATGTATACGTACACCAAAATGTAAATGCCTTATATCTTACAACAGAATAGGGAGAGTGGAAACCAACACTGCCCAAACAAAAGCTAAGAGTACAGTTCTGCATATGTCTTACAATCAAAATGTAAAGGAGACTCCAAAATCCTACTCTGATACTGATAGTTCTTGGTGAAAGGCCTCAATGTGCATTTTCTCTCCAGATGGTAAGTATTTCTTCAATGAGAGAAAGACCATGATAGTAGTTCTACATGTCGAGTTTAGAGATAGGGCACCATTTCCAAATACAGAATGGCACCTGATACCACCTTTGCCAGACATGGAGAAACCTCAACAGGAAACTCTTCTCTTCCCTTGGAATATAGCATTGAAAGCTGTAGACGACACTCTTTGCCAGGCGAATGGGAAATGGATCTATACTTATGAATAAAACTCGGGTTGGTCATCATGTACCACCCGCCTTCTGTCCCTTCATATTTAAAATAAACCATGTGAAGGCACACTTTCAAAATATGTAATAACTAAGAGAGAGGGAACCATTGGCAGAACTAAAACCATTTGCTTCGGTTATCCCAGTTTCAAAAAACTCCACCGAAGAATGGACAACGCTTCAACTTCCTTTTGATAAGAGAAAAACTCCCCCTAGATAGTGCAGCTTAGCAATTTGGTACCCCGATGAGAAGGGTATCAGAAGATACTTCAGCATCAGAATTTCATGCTAGGACCAACTCTTTAGTATCTCAACCACTTCCTCCTTGCTAGAAGTTGCCACAAAAAGACTTCCAGAAGAATCCAGGGCAAAATTTTTGCTGCTGTGGCAAAAAGCCTTATATGAACATTATGGGACCCCTCCATGACTTTTTAGACAGGCGCATAAAAGTGCAAATGGAGGTACTGGAAAACTCCAACAGTCACTTCCCAATGTGACTGCTTTATTACTGTCTAATGCCTTCTGTCGGACCTGTTTGAGGATTCTATTGTGACTCAAGCCAAAAAGCAGGCATGTCAACATAACTGTACCGTGTATGCTATCCTGGGAAAAAATTTCAGGGAAAAAAAAAAAAAAAAAAAAAAAAATTTCCCCTTACCTAATACGAAAAAGGCTCCCCTTGGTCAAAAATCACATAGGACTCCAATCACATTCAATAGTTCTCCTCATATGCAGGTAGGTGATCAGAAGGGGCAACTCCCTCAAAAGGGACAACCTACTCAACAAAAGGTACATCCTTTTCACTAGGTCTAAAAACTGTCTTATAAAGCAAAAGGAAAAGCAAAACACCTGGAATGCCCATCAAGGGCAAAGGTAGAGGAAGAGGGGGATACCAATAGGAATCTTTTATTCAGTCTACCAAGCAATTATTCAGTTGAATCAAATAATTGCTTGGAAAATATGATTAAAAATGATATTGTCATGTTACAATAAAGTTTTATACATACTTACCTGACAGATATATACTTAGCTATAGACTCCGTCGTCTCCGACAGAATTTCAAATTTCGCGGCACACGCTACAGGTAGGTCAGGTGATCTACCGCCCTGCCCTGGGTGGCAGGACTAGGAACCATCCCCGTTTTCTAATCAGAATTCTTCTCTTCCACCTGTCTCCTGCGGGGAGGCTGGGTGGGCTATTAATCGTATATATCTGTCAGGTAAGTATGTATAAAACTTTATTGTAACATGACAATATCATTTTTATACATTCAACTTCCCTGCCAGATATATACTTAGCTGATTAGCACCCATTGGTGGTGGGTAAGAGACAGCTAACTACTGAAATAGACAGGTAAACAACATATGTTGTAGGTATTTATAAACCTTGGTTCCTACCTTATTAGGCTGAAGACTTCGCGGCTACTGCCTTGGAGTCTGCTTAGCCTCAAGAGCCTCAGCGAGATAATGATCTATGGCTAAGAGTTCTTGTGGGTCTGCCAATGGGGTCTTATCCACTTACTCGGCAGAGCCTAAAGGCCTTTGTCATTGGGTGCTATTCCACTAACATGACAATACACCTTGTTCAAGGAGCACAAAACCGATCCCGATCACCTGATCCTAACATCCATGTTAGTTCTAAGATTGTAAGGAGTTATCCCCGAACTCCTCACAAACAACCAAAAAACTCGAAACATAATTACACTTTCATTACAAAATATACAAAAAAAAAATTTTGTACTCCCCTACTAGTCATACATACCCTTGATCCCCTACCAGCAATGACACTCTGCTCCCGTGCGACAGTAGTGAGCTTGCTACTAGAAAACCAAGCACATACTGACAAGAGGGTTTATGTACGATAAAAACACAAAATTAAGGATCAGTCTTTGCTCCAAGACCCAGTACTGTATCTGCTGATACAAAAGGACCTAGCGAGAAGCACTTCTCATAGGTCACTCTCACGTCCTTCAGATAATGAGATGCAAACACTGAATTGCACCTCCAATATGTAGTCTCAATGATATTCTTCAGAGACATATTCTTTTGGAACGCCAAAGACGTTGCTACTGCTCTTACTTCATGCGTCTTGACCTTTAGAAGACCGAAGGATTCCTCCGAGCAGTTCTTGTGAGCGTCCGTAATAACGCTTCTCACAAAGAAAGCCAAGGCGTTCTTGGACATGAGTCGTTTGGGGTTCTTCACTGCACACCAAAGACCTTGTTGACAAGCTCCCATCTGCCTCTTCCTCTCTAAATAGTATTTAAGAGCTCTCACTGGACAGAGAGATCTCTCTATCTCTCTGCCTACCAGGTTAGATAGGCCTTTTACCTCAAAACTTCTGGGCCAAGGCTTTGATGGGTTTTCGTTCTTTGCCAGAAACATTGTCTGGAAAGAACAGATAGCAGCATCTCCTTTGAACCCCACCGTGGAATCCAGAGCGTGTAATTCGCTCGTCCTCTTGGCTGTAGCGAGAGCCACCAGGAACAAGCATTTCCTAGTGACGTCGCGGAAGGACGCGAGATGTAAAGGTTCGAATTTATCCGATGAGAGGAATTTCAGGACCACGTCTAGATTCCAACTAGGTGTTCTAGGAGTAGCTGCTTTCGAAGTCTCAAAAGATCTAATTAGATCGTGTAGATCTTTGTCGTTAGCAATGTCCAGGCCTCGATTCCTGAATACTGAAGACAGCATGCTTCGGTATCCTTTTATTGTCGAGACAGATAGGTGTGATTCCTCTCTCAGAAAGAGGAGGAAATCGGCAATATTCACTATAGAGGTACTGGAGGAGGACAGCTTCTGACCTTACACCACCTCCTAAAGACTTCCCACTTCGACTGGTATACTCTTCTCGTCGAAGCTCTGCGGGCTCTAGCGATAGAGCCCGCAGCCTTGCGAGAAAAGCCTCTCGCTCTGACAAGTCTTTCGATAGTCGAAAGGCAGTCAGAGCGAGACCTGGGAGGTTGTGATGAAACCTCTCGAAGTGGGGTTGTCTGAGTAGATCGTGTCTGTTTGGAAGCGATCTGGGGAAGTCCACTATCCACTCCAGTACCTCCGTGAACCATTCCTGGGCTGGCCAAAATGGGGCTATGAGTATCAACTTCGTGCTCTTCGAAGCTACGAACTTCCTGAGCACTTCCCCCAGGATTTTGAACGGGGGAAAGGCGTAAGCGTCCACACCCGACCAATCCATGAGAAACGCGTCTATTGCGAAGGCTCTCGGATCTTCTACTAGAGAGCAAAAAAGGTCTCTATTCTTTTGGAGAGGAACGTCGCAAACAGGTCTATGTGAGGTCTCCCCCACAGGGACCAAAGACTTCGACACACTTCTTCGTGAAGAGTCCATTCTGTGGGAAGGACCTGGTTTCTCCTGCTCAGTCTGTCCGCTCTCACATTCTTGATCCCTTGAACAAACCTTGTGAGGAGAGTTATGCCTCTTTCTTCCGTCCAGGTTAACAGGTGTCTTGTCAACTGATAGAGGGAGAAAGAGTGCGTGCCTCCTTGCTTGCGTATGTAAGCCAGAGCCGTGGTGTTGTCTGAGTTTATCTGTATCACCCCGTCTCTGACTATCTGTTCGAAGAACTTTAAGGCTAGGTGTATGGCCACAAGTTCCTTGCAATTGATGTGCCAGGACACCTGTTCCTTTGTCCAGGTGCCTGACACCTCCCTTGCTCCCAGCGTCGCTCCCCATCCCGACTCCGAAGCGTCGGTAAACAACACTTGGTCTGGGTTCTGCAGGGCAAGCGATACGCCTTCGTTCTTTTGAAGCTGAGGGATCCACCACTTCATATGATCTTTTACCTCTTGTAGAAGTTGGAAGACGTCCGAGAGTTGACCCGTCTTCCAACTCCACACCTCTTTGAGGAAAAACTGAAGAGGGCGGAGGTGAAGTCTCCCTAGTGAGAAGAACTTTTCCAATGAGGACAGGGTCCCTAGAAGGCTCAGGTAATCCCTCGCTGAGCTGTTCTTTCTTTCTAAGAAGCTCGAGATTCTCGACAAACCTCGAGCGATTCTTTCTCGCGAAGGATATACCCGAAAACCCCGAGAATCCATCTGAATCCCCAGATAGACCAAGTTCTGGCTGGGGATCAGTTGTGACTTCTCGAGGTTGACGAGCAACCCTAGCGAATCTATCATGTTCCTTGTTACTTCTAAGTCCTCCAAGCACTGACTCTTCGACTTGGCCCTGATCAGCCAGTCGTCCAAGTAGAGGGAGATGTTTATCCCCTCTAGGTGAAGCCATCTTGCTACATTCGCCATCAGGTTGGTGAATACTTGTGGGGCTGTAGACAGTCCGAAGCACAGAGCCCTGAACTGAAAGATCTTGTCTCCTATCACAAAGCGAAGATATTTCTTTGACAAATGGTGAATGGGAACGTGGAAATAGGCGTCTTGCAGGTCCAGAGAGACCATCCAATCTCCTGGGCGAAGCGCCGACATTACAGAGGCGGACGTTTCCATACGAAACTTCTTTTTCTGTACGAAGCGATTCAGAGCGCTTACGTCCAGAACTGGCCTCCACCCCCCCGATGCCTTTGGTACTAGAAAAAGGCGATTGTAAAATCCCGGGGAGTGTGGATCCTGCACAAGTTCGATGGCCTCTTTTTCCCACATTTGCTCCACCATTTGAAGGAGAGTCTTTCGCATTAACGGGTCTCTGTACCTCGCTGACAGTTCCCGAGGCGTAGATGTTAGGGGCGGGCTGTCGTCGAAGGGGATTACATATCCCTTCTTCAGGACCGACACTGACCAAAGGTCGGCTCCCCTTTGTGCCCATACTCCTGCAAAGTTCAGGAGTCTGGCGCCCACTGGTGCTTGGAGGAGCAACAAGTCACTTAGATTTCTTGAAGGGCCTAAATGAAGACCTTCCTCTCTTTTCAGAGCTCTTCTTTCTGGCAGGGGGACGAGCCGCTGCACCTCCACGAAAGGGCTGCTGAGTAGGACGAGATTCCTTCTTAACCGTCGCCACTACCGGTCGTCCTTTCTTGGACGTTTGCGTAAGTAGGTCTTGTGTCGCCTTCTCAGTTAGTGAGCGAGATATATCCTTGACTAACTGAGAAGGAAACAGATGATCTGATAGAGGGGCGAACAGTAAGGCAGTCCTCTGGCTCGGAGAAACTCCTTTCGATAAAAGGGAACCATACACTGATCTCTTTTTCAGGAGACCAGCACCAAAAAGTGAAGCCACTTCACCCGAACCGTCCTGTACTGCCTTGTCCATGCAGGACAGGACGCTATGGAGAATTTCTGGGTTCTTCAGAAACTCCGGATCCTTAGATTTGTTGGCCAGAACTCCGAGTGACCAATCCAGAAAGTTGAACACCTCTAAAGTGACAAAAAGTCCCTTTAGAAAGTGGTTCAACTCTGAAGTGCTCCACGTCGCTCTGACCGATCCTAAGGAGTGACGTCTAGAGGCCTCCACTAAATTGGCAAAGTCGGCATCTGCAGAGGCAGGTAGAGAAAGACCCATAGTCTCTCCTGTCCCATACCAAATACCTCTCTTCCCGTGCAATCTGGAAGGAGGCATGCAGAATACCGTCTTTCCTAACTCCTTCTTCTTGTCCATCCAAGAATCTAAAGAATGGAGCGCCTTCTTCATTGATATCGCAGGCTTCATTTTCAAGAAGGCCGACGATTTAGCCGTAGCTGAGCTCGAAAAGAGCGAACGAGGAGAAGGAGGAGCCGCAGGACTAAGAGAATCTCCAAACTCTTGTAGTAGTAATGAGGCCAAGACTTTGTAACTAGAAAGTCCCTCATTAGCAGGAGGTTCGTCGTCAGACAACTCGTCTAACCCTCGATCAGACGAAGGAGAAAGTTCACGTTTTGAGGGAGAGTCCTTCCAAGACCTCCTATGTTCTGAAGGAGAGGAGCTCCTATTTGGCGAAGAGTCATAACCTCCAGGAACGAGTCCCCGACTCTTGACTCCTGGCTCTTGACTCTTGCCTCCTGACTCCTGCCTCCTGGCTCCTGACTCCTCCTCTGACTGACTCCTGGCCCCTGACTCCGGATCCTGCCTCCTGACTCCGGACTCCTGGTTCCTGGCTCCTGACTCCTGCCTCCTGGCTCCTGGCTCCTGCCTCTTGGCTCCTGCCTCCTGCCTCCTGCCTCTTGCCTCCTGGCTCTTGCCTCCTGGCTCTTGCCTCTTGCCTGGATGCCTCCACACTCTTGGCTCTGGGCTCTTGCCTCCTGGTTGACTCCTCACTCCTGGCTCTTGGCTCCTGCCTCCTGGGTGACTCCTCACTCCTGGCCGGTGCCAGACGTCTGATTGTTTCATCCAGGTTCGTACCGGAAACCTCACCTCGGGTAGGAGTATCGATCCTGGAGGTAGATACCTCCATACGTCTGGAGGATCTTTTAATAGGAAGGGAAGTGTCTTTCCTTCTAGGAGGCTCCTTTGACAGGACTCCTACAAACGACGAAATCTGTTCCTGCATCGCCATCATGAACCTCTTAGTAGCCTCCTCTTTATCCTCTTCGGGAGGAGGGGAAGGAGGAGGGGAGGAGTCCATAGCCTCCACCTCCTGCCTCCTTCTCACTCTGGTTGAAAGAATGGCTCTTCTTGCCTTCTTAACTCCCGATGGAGACTCCTCAGGGAAGTTTTCAGGGCTCGAGTCAATAGTCGGCGCCCTCCAACTCCTCTTGAGAGGCCGAGATCGATCGGAATCTCTCCAATCACGTCTCGGTGATGAAGATCCCGACGACGAGAAACACTTACTTAGGACGCTTTTACAATAGCGGTCCTTGGCAGTCTGGGGTGTCACAGAAACCGCCGAAGGGACACCTGATCGGTGGGGATTCTCCACAACCTCCTTTCGGCTTTCGACATTCCTTCTCCTCTGGGCATGTGAGCTTGGAAGAGGTCTAGACCTAGGAGCGTTGCTGAGCCGACCAGATGCCCCCTCCACTACACTGGGGACACTCATATCACTGTCCACTGACAAATCACTAGCCTTACCTTGTATGGCAGCCATTTTGTTTTCCATCACTTTGAAGGCTGCTTTTAGATCTGCAAGTTCTTTCGCTGGATCTACAGGTTCTGCAATAGGAGAAGGGGCTGCAATGGAAGGAGAAGTAGCAATACTTACCCTTGGGGAAGATCCCAAGCTTGGAATTAGTTCAGATCTAGAACTACTTAAACTTCTATGAGAAGCCTTCCTCACTCTTTCTCTTTCTAACTTTTTTAAATAATTAGTTAGATTCTTCCATTCGTTCTCACTCAAGTTCTCACATTCTTTACAAGTATTAGTAAAAGAACATTCATACTCCCTGCACCTCTTGCATACCGTGTGAGGGTCTACCGAAGCTTTCGGCAACCTCACCTTACAGCCTACATTCACACAACGTCTCACAACCATACCAGAGTCAGACATATTTAAAGAAAAATCCAAAATCAAGTCCACAAAACAGTCCACAAAAGCGTATGCCAATCCAACAATCCAGATACGTCACCAAAAGTCGGTCAAGAAGATCAATTGCCGGTGAAAAAAGAAAAACCAATCGAGAGGAACCAACAACAATGTTGATGGTCCGGCGACAGAAGAATTCTGATTAGAAAACGGGGATGGTTCCTAGTCCTGCCACCCAGGGCAGGGCGGTAGATCACCTGACCTACCTGTAGCGTGTGCCGCGAAATTTGAAATTCT
>NC_087201.1:50365694-50393194 GCF_015104395.2 Macrobrachium nipponense
TACTTTTTTTTTAATCTCACAACAGCGATATATGGCAAGGGGTCAATTAAGAAGGCAGCAAGTCCACTGAACCTTGACCAACAATTGTGCAACACATCTATTTGAGATAAAAGGTAAAAATTATATTTACAAGCACTCTGTAGGTCCCATCACAACTTACAGCCTTCTAAGGGGTGGTTATTAAAAATATATACAGTACATTTACACTGACTTAAACTTTACACTAGAACTACCATACTCAACATAAGTTATAATACTAACAAAACTACAAAGGATCAACTTTTACTAACAACATAAGTAATACATATTACAATCATATTAGCATTTTTAACCACTAATTATTTTAACTAACCTGTAAATCTTAATAGCATCAAACTATGGATAAAAAAGATTCTACTTTTAAATAGAGCAATGTGTGTGCTGACTCATACCACCCTCAACATAAACTAATACCTAACTACAATTATTAAAGTAAAATGGTTTCCACTGCTTTTTGTCATGAACTTACTTATGGACTTTTCTTGACCAACATCATCTACATTAAATTTGTGTTTACCTTGTGAATAACACAATCACTTCTGTGGTTAATTAAATAGTAACATACTAAAGTAACCCTACATATAACAAAAAACATAAGAACAATAAAAAAAAAAGTACTGCAGTTTTTACAGTATGTATTCTCCCACACTATAGAAAAAAATCTATGCCATTATCTATTAAATGTTTCCTCCTAGTTCTCTGGTAAATACCATAACTTTTAAAATTCAAGGGGACAGCTTTAAAATGTTTTTATATATGGCTTTTATCAAAGATATGAATTTTATAAATATTACACCACTATGAGAGAGAGAGAGAGAGAGAGAGAGAGAGAGAGAGACGAGAAGGGGGGAGATGAGACAGAGAGAGAGGGGAGAGAGAGACGAGAGAGAGAGAGAGAGAGATTTGAGAGAGAGAGAGAGAGAGAGAGAGAGAAACAGTGTATATAATACCAATGACCAAAATTTTGAAAGACAATATCTCGGTAGCCTAACAAGGGGAACAAGACTGGTTTTGTCATTCCCTTTATTACATAATTATGACATTTTAATTAATATTTTCCTTTTACATTTAAATTTCTGAATTATCTAGATACAGCACATTACAATTAGGCTGACCAGCCTAATTCTAGGTATATAAATAACTTTAAAAATTTGTTAAAGTCCTTTGTAGAGTTTTAAAAGTACATGTAGAACTGACTACGTATGTAGGGTTAGGGCAATTAGTGTAGCTTAGTCAAAGTCTAATTTCCTTTAACCACTTACATTTTATACTGCTCAATTCAATTAACCATCTGGTATTCCTGATAAGGGTGAAACTTGCCTGTGGCAGAGGAGAAAAATTTCTACTGACAACCAAGTGGTTTGTAACATTCATTTTTTCAAGTTAATTTCCATGTCGAGATATAGTAGTACTGATATTGCTGTCAAATTTTAGCTAAAAAAAATCTGCTATTAAAATATGTAAAACAACTGGCAGAAGTATAAATTTTATTGCTTGATGAATAATGAAAAATCTTTCCAAAAAACTGTTTGGCGTATTCCTATTATCACTAATGCAAAGCTGTCTCATACATAGTTCTGCCAACTTCAAGGGGTAGATGGAGTGAACAACTGGTGAAAAATTCACAATGCCACCCACAGGATCCCACATACGAAAATAATGATCTGTACTATATTTATTTTCTTTTCATGGTTGGGGAATATGATGATTTTAACTGACACCATCAATATCTAAAAGGGATTACTTTTGGATAATACAAAGAAACAATGTACACATTAACAGTGTTGTATAAAAAAAATGGAGTTCAAATTCAAATAACAACAGCTGTTCTTGCAATAAAAAGGCCTAAGACAGCTGTGTAAACCTGCAATTACGGAGTGTATTGCACAATAAAACAAAGTTTTTACAACAATAATGTATAACTATCAGAGAAAAATCATATATTCTCATGTTTGTATGGTGCTTTGACATTGCATGGAACCAGTGATTATTTAGAACGGGACCCACGGCTTTAAGTGACTTCCGAACCACATCGAGAGTGCACTTTTATCACCAGAAATACACATCTCTCACCCCTCAGTGGAATGCCCATGAATTGAACTCGCGCCCACCAAGGTGGCAGGTCAAAACCATACCGATCACACCACAGAGGCGCTAAAATCATATAAACAAATAGACATTAGCTGTTCTTTTGAAATTCTTCCTGAAGCTTAAATATGCAATGCCTAAGCTTGAAAAGGTCAGGTTAACTTGGTATAAGTTTAAAAAAAAAAGAAAAAAGTATGTGGTTCCTCAATAACATTTTTTAAGGTTTTCTCTTTAAATATAGTTTAAGGTTTTCTCTTTAAATATAAGCTCAAAAACACAAGCAACTTCATACATAGATGGAAGCATCAAGTTCTGACAAATGTACTGCAAAAGCGAGTTTCTAAATAGGCACCTCCAAAAAGATACACATTACAAGAGACAGGTGGCCAAAGTGGTAAAAAAAACTGAACTACGAGATGAAAAACTAAGTGAAACTATTTGAGAGTTCAATATTTCATTTACTATTATTTATAGTAATAAAACCACCTGCTTAAACCTTATAGTATACAGAAAATGGAAACTGCACAAATAGAACTTTATAATGTTTATACTAAGAAATATAAAGAACTCTACACTAATATTCATAATACTAAATAGTACCAAATCACTGATACACATACTTCTGACATTCTCTGGCGGACTAATACGTACAATGTGGAGCAGCTCCATTTCACATAAATCGATATACAATTTGATGTTCTCAGAGCAGATACATTTTATTGTCTCATTCTGGGTTCCATAAGACAAACCAACGATTATAAATAATTCCCTCTTGGATGATCTTGGCCTAAATAGTGCCTGTTGACACACTTGATGGAGTTTAAACTAACTAAATGCAGGAAAGTGCTTTTTCCTGCCTACACAGATGTGGCAGAAATGCATGGTTTCATTTTCCAAATTACTCTCTGGTCTGTGCTTGTGTGAATATATGTCATGGCTCCCATACTTTTTCTCCACTGAAAGCTCCATAGCAAAAATCTACTAGAAAAGTCTCCAGCTTTCTTCAACTAGTAGGTTACAATACATTATCCTATTTACCTGATAAATTATGAAAATTGTTCTAACCGTGACATAACCCCAGGTGCAGACTAATGGATCATGTGTTCATGCTTTTTTTTTTTCAGCTTTTGCTCCCATTATAAACTGCAAATAGTTGGAAGTTTTATTATCATTCATTTGATGTCTTCCTCCTTTCCAAGCGAATTCCACATCTTTACTAATACATTAAGACAAAGAAATCCAAAATCTTACATGACTCATTCCATGGAAATCAAAGGTCATTCACTGGGTCAGAGGCCCTCAATAATAGGCATGAAATGGACCTTGCCACTGAGCCTTCCCTTCTGAACACAAAGACTCAAGGCCACTGCCTTTCATTACACATTAAAGGATCCCTCTAAAGATCCTTTAATGTTAACAATTTAAAGTTGAGGAGCCAAACATGGCTAACATTTCTCCTGCCTACGTTAGGTATTCTGGTCTTTTATCCAGACTCCCAGCCATTTGAAAGGCACTAGAGATGATAGTGCCATGGACCAATTCACCCAGTGCCACTATATCAGATGCTATTGAGGATTCCGACAAGATTTCAAGACAGGTCTTATCACTCAGTTTGACGTTATCTCCAAGACTTTTTCAGCCATCCAAAGTAACCTTAGAAATTCTTCAAAAGCCATCTGTGTAGAGACTGGTTCTCTTGCAGGGAAATTTAGATCCAGGGAGCAAACTAACAAAAAACCCATCGCAAAAAAGAATTTGAGTCAGCTGCTTTGATCCCTTATGGAGTTAAAAGACGAAGTGAGATACAAACTCCTTGCTTTCACAATTCCAACACATTCTTCTTACACAACCAGCTTAAACTACACCCCCAAAAAGCTGAAGGGTTCAAGGGGACCAATGCTTGCCTTTGGTGCCAATACTGATAACCCTTGGCAAGGAGCCTCAATGTGTATCGCTTCATCAGATGGCAACAACTTGTCTACAAAAAGGAAGAAATGATTAAGGTGGAAAATCATGAAAAACCTATAATACTCACTTTAGGTGTCTCCAGCCTTCTACCCCTTCACTTTTAAAACTGTCCTATGAAGGCAGAATGTAAAACTCTAGTGGGGGACACTTTGCTACTACCACAGTGATAACATATATATGGCTTCAGTGTCAGAGTCCTTGTCTGAAGCTTCACCCTCTGGTCCTTTGCACTGCAAAGACCTACTCTTGTATCCTTGACTATAAAATCTTTCAGCTCCTGTTACCTCCTAAAGTCAGTGGTCTAAATATGCCTGCAACCCGTGTACTCCAAAATGTGGATTCTTGGACATCTTGATGTCAGGAGCCCAGACCAATGAACTACAGTCTTTTAGATGGGGACAACTCTTTCTCACCCAAACTACTAGCGGACTTTTGCTAGTGTTCCTTAGCTCCCTACTCTTGACCAAGAATGAGGACCAGTTTAGAAGGAACTCTCATATTCTACGGGAACACAGTTACTTCAAGTACCCAGATATTACAGCTACCTTCCCAAATGGTCTTTCCTTCTACTCCTCTGAGGTTGGTGAGGCAGAGCAATTATCCTGCATCACACCCTGACATACTCGTCACCCTACAATCATGTAATACACATAAAGGTTCTTTCCCCATACTTCTCCATAATATTACCTGAATGGGAATCCTAAATAAAAGGTTGGTAATTCACAGATGACTTTAACATGGACCAGTTTTATTATTTGTATTCTAAGAATTACTTTCTCTGGAACTAGGAAGTTTCATAACCTGTCAATTTCTTAGACATTACATGCTCTTTTGAGGACAAAAGTAGTTTTCTTTCACAGACCTGCTGAGTGGGGAAAAATTACTCAACCATGCATTGTTCCCACACTTGCGTTAGCAGGATGAATAGAAGTACCAGATTATTGCTGCATTACATACATACATACATACATACATACATAATACATATATATATATATATATATATATATATATATATATATATATATATATATAATAAAACCTCCCTACCCTAGGTCCAGTTATAATCCATCAGTGCCAACAGGCACTACTTTAGCCAAATTCAGCAAAGAGACAATTATTGACATTGATTGGTCTTTCTTGTGCAGCCCTGGACAGGAATTAATATATACATAATTATTATATACAGGCAGTCCCTGGTTATCAGCAGGCTCAGTTAACCCTTAAAAGCCGAAGCGGTATTTTAAAAATCGTCTCCCGTATGATGGCGGCATTCGCAAGCGAGCGCCGAAGCGGAAAAAATGTTTTTTTCAAAAAATCACAGCACACTTAATTTTCAAGATTAAGAGTTCATTTTTGGCTCCTTTTTTTGTCATTGCCTGAAGTTTAGTATGCAACCATCAGAAATGAAAAAAATATATACAACACATTGTAAAACGATCAAGGCAATACAGAGAAAATATTATCACAAAATGATGCATGAATTCGTAACGAGCGGACGTAAAAAAAAGCAGTTTTCAAAAATTCACCATACATCAAAATATTGTGCTAGAGACTTCCCGTTTGTTGCAAAATGAAGGTAATTGATTGAATATTACTAGACTATATGTTTTGTAGCTTACAATTGCAGTTTTCGATCATTTCGGTCGAGTTAAAGTTGACCAAAGGACGAATTTTTTCTATTTATCGTTATTTATATGAAAAAATTTCAAAACTGATAAAAGCTACAACCATAGATTGTTTTTGGTTGTATTCTACATGAAATTGCGCACATTTTCATATATAAAACTTTATGTAACGGCTAATTTAAAATGGTGCAAACATTACAACAATCGGACGAAAAAATTTATGATTCTTTTGGAAGAGTTACAGCACGGATGCAAGGAAAAAGTTTTTTCATAAATTCACCATAAAACGAAATATTGTGTTAGAGACTTCCAATTTGTTGCAAAATAAAGGTAAATGATTGAATATTACTAGACTGTAAGAGTTTTAGCTTACAATTTCGTTTTTTGACCATTTCGGTCGAGTCAAAGTTGACCAAAGGTTGAAATTTTGGCACTTATCGTTATTTATATGAAAATATTTCGAAACTGATAAGAGCTACAACCATGGGTTGTATTTTGTTGTATTTCACATGAAATTGCACACATTTTCATATATAAAACTTTATGTAACGGCTAATTTAAAATGGTGCAAACATTACGACAATTGGACGAAAACATTTCTTATTTTTTTCAGAAGAGTTACCACGCGGACGTAAGGAAAATTTTTTTTTTTTTTTCATAAATTCACCATAAATCGAAATATTGTGCTAGACACTTCCAATTAGTTGCAAAATTAAGTTAAATGATTGAATATTACAAAATAAAATATAGAGTTTTAGCTTACAATTGCGTTTTTCGACCATTTCGGTAGAGTCAAAGTTGACCAAAGGTTGAAATTTTGGCACTTATCGTTATTTATATGAAAAATATCTTAAAACTGATAAAAGCTACAATCATGAGTATTTTTTTGTTTTTGGTTTTATTCTACATAAAAAATGCGCACATTTTGTTCATAAAAAGTTTTATAATACTCTATGTAACGGCTAATTTAAAATGTACAAAAATTATGTCAAAGTGACGAAATAATTTCAGAGATGTGTCACAGATACTTTTAAGTGCGGCAAGAAAGAAATTCGCGCTTGCGCGCCTGCGTAACGATTGTAAACAAAAACAACACCTTGATCCCGTGAACTCCCAGCATCCCCCAAGGCGCGTGATTCAAGAGTTTTCGGCTGGTAGGCCTAAAAGTATTTTTCCGCGAATTTTTTAAAAACTTTTGTATGTCGACGTAAAATAATACGTCCAGGCCGGCACCCGAGAAGAGACAAAAAAATGTCGACGGTAAAAATACGTCCAGTCGGCGTTTCAAAAGGGTTTGTTAACATTATTTATATAAAAATATTTCAAATCTGATAAAAGGTACAACCATGAGTTGTTTTTTGTTGTATTCTACATGATATTGCGCACATTTTCATATATAATACTCCATGTAACGGCTAATATAAAATGGTGCAAAAATTATGTCAAAGTGACGAAATAATTTCTGAGATGTGTCGCTGATACTTTTTAGTGCGAGAAGAAAGAAATTCGCGCTTGCGCGCCTGGGTAACGATTTTAAACAAAACAATGCCTTGATCCGTGAGCAACTTACATCCCCCAAGGCACGTGATTCAAAAGTTTTTGCCTAGTAGGCCTGTTACTATTTTTCCGCGAATTTTAAAAAAACTTTTTTATATCGACAAACCATACGTCCAATCGGCACCCAACAGACAATTTATATCGACATTTAATACGTCCAATCAGCGTTAAAGGGTTAATGGTGATCCGGTTTTATGGGGCTTGTCTCGTTCCATAAAATCAGTGATTTATGGTGCCATAATGGGCCAAGTTTCGGTTATTGGGAAACTCTGTTAAAGGCTTATCCAATTTCATGGTGCTAGAAAAAAATTGGCAATTTATGGCGCCATAAAGGGCCAAGTTTCACTTATTGGCACCGACATAAGCGCCATAAATCACTAAGTTTCCATTAATGGCAGTTTCTGCTCATCAGCACCCAACTAAGAACAGAAACTCCCACCGATATATAATATATATATATTTATATTCTATATATATATATTTATATATATATATTATATATATATATATATATATATAGTATATTTATATTAATATATGATATATTATATATTATATATATATATTATGGTTATCAGCACCATAAGGGTGTTTATGGCACACCATAGGGGTGCTTATGGTGCCAATAACTGATTATCGGCACCATAAGCACTATAAATCACCGAATTTCAGTTAATACGGTTTTTCCTTATCGGCACACCCCCGGGAACAGAACCCCACCCAATAACTTTGGACTGCCTCTGTATATAAATATAATATATAAATATATATATAATATAATACATACACACATACACACACACACACACACACACACACACACACACACACACACACACACACACACACACACACACACATATATATATATATATATATATATATATATATATATATATATATATATACATATATATATACATATATGTGTGTGTATAATACATACACACACAACACACACATATATATATATATATATATATATAAATATATATATATATATTATTATAATATATATTATATATATATATATATATTATATAATATATGCATATATATATTATATATATATATATATATATATATAGTATATATATATATATCTATATATATCTATATATAGTCTATATACTATCTTATATATCTAATCTATATCTTATCATCTATATACCAAATATGATATATAGATATGCATATATATCTATATATATATAATAAATAGTAGATAATATATATATATATATCTATTATATCTATATATATCCTATATATATCTATATATATCTATATCTGATACTTCTCTATATACACAATATATATATCCAAATATTATCTACAAATATATATATACATACACACATACACACATACCACATACACACATAACACACATACACACATACACACATCAATACAACATACATTACATACAATACATACATACATACATACATACTACATACATCATACATACATACATACATTACATACATACATAATACACATATATATATATATATATATATATATATCTAATATATATATGCGTGTGTGTATATGTCTATCTAATTATCAGTATCTGATAAGGACTTAAATTAACATGGCTTTGCACTAAGTGAGCAATTTTATCAAATGTGCCGAGCAGTGGGAAACACATAGCTTTCAATTCACTAGTACAAGGATGCTCAAATGTGATGCAACATGATTCTTTAGCTATCATCCAAAATCGCAGCCTCCAAGTAAAAACTGTCAAATGGTGTTAAACTATGTATTTTTCCCTACGGGCATAAATACGATTTCTTATGCATTAGTATAATTTGTAATCTTTGTAATGTTTATTTTTTACATTACCTACATAAAAGCACTGTGATAAGGTTTTCATTGCCACAATGCTTAACTTGCTACTTGGTGATCATCATAACTACCTCTATTGCATCTAACAGCGGACCAAATAAGCTCAACAGTCATAGAAATTAGAAAATATGAAATATAGTACATAACAAAGTTTCCTTTGAATTTTGAAGTTTCAAGCTATGTTCATACTGCATTTTTAGCAATTAAAGAAGACTAACAAGCCTAGGCCTGAGAGGAGAATCTTGGCATTAACAGAAGTGTATTTGCATAGGCAAATATTTAATAGTAAACCATAATTTCTGAAGTGGTTAAGAAGTATAACACACTTTTATTTTTCATGAAAATCCAAATATTCCTAAAACAAATCTGAAATAAATATTTTCAAAATCATTTCATTGTCTCCACATATTGAAGACTTATGTTCCAGCTGGTTCATGATGCCACTGCCACTTTTATGGCTGTGTCACACAAGCCTTGCTCACCCATTGATATGGGTGAATACATTTTAGGTACAGTTATACTTTTGTATATTTATTCATCATATAAATAAATTTTTATGGTTGGAATGTAAGCAATATCCCTTATGAAATTAAAACTTTTTTTATTCAATTTTACTATCTGAACCTGGGTGAATAAAAGTTTTGAAAATACTCGTCAATGTTTTCCAAAAGTGAGGTTACACATACTTAACTTATTTCACTCTCATGACAAATACTCTAGCTTTATTTTGTAAAACAATTGTATTTTTTAATTCAAATAAAAGATATATATGCACATTAGTTGCCCGTTAGTGAATTTTGAATGTAATCCTATGCAGTCATCATGTAGCATCACCTAAGAGCATCAAAATACAGAATCTTAGCTATCAACAATGCTAACCATGAGTGTACTACATTAATTTACTGAAAATAGCATACAAAAATCTGACTTATCCAATCATGGAGAGGTGCATATCTTTATACCACTGCTTTTCATAGAATGCACTTCTGGACAAACTGTAATCCAAACTAGTTATCAATAATGTAAATATAACCGACCTTTAACTATTAAATTCCATTTGGAAATGTTAAAAATTCAGTCTGTTACAGGCCTGTAAAAATCTAAAAGCCAAAGAGCCAAAGTTCAGTTTAATGGACCACCAAGACTGTAAGCACTTCCACAGTATGAAATGAAATACAACACTACAAGAGTATTCAAGAATTGCTCACAATATCCAAACTTATCTAAACCTAATAATAACTAACAGGAGAAAGAATGGCGAAGGAAATTTTGGGCGAGTGAGAAATTGTAGTACCAAAACAAAACTAACATTTTCCTCTTATTCAGTCGATTCTTATGTTGTGGACATATGACCATTTTCGTAACTTCTAAAAATTAAGCATTTCAACTTATATCCTACCCAGTAAATAGAAGAACAATGAAATTCAAAATATTGAAATTTGAGAAAAGGTATAAATGAGGTTGAATTAGAACATTTTCATACTGAAGGCAGAACTCTACTCAAACTAGGATTTAATTCTCTAGATAAATATATAAAGCATCTAATCATCTTAGCTCAATTCAAAATGAAAAGTTTTGATAAAATTATTTGAAAACTTACCTACTGTTAAGATTAGCTTACACCTTTGTCATTGGGCATGATTGACACTCATTATAAACAAAAGACTAGCTCTTGAATGAGACAGACTGACTGCCCATTAACATGTTTTCCTACCAGGTAATATTGGAAAGCTTATGTTCTTATCATTCAAATTTTTCTTCAGCACCCACTACAATGTGGGGAGGCTAGGTGGGTTTCCACTGAGAGAGTAGGTAAGTAAACAAATAATAACCAAATAATTCTATTACACAAATATTCATTATATGGGATAAATCTTACCTATTGCTAAAGTTAACTGACTACCACAATCAAAGAGGATGGTGAGTTAGTGCAGCCAAAGAAACATCCACTTAACCAAGTGAACTGAAAGCTTTCTAAAAAGGGAAAATCTTCTAAACCTTCTTCCCAGTTGTATCCTTCCTGGTCAGTACTGTGGCCGAGCAGTAGATCCACAACAAGGTGTAAGGCCCTTCCAGCATGACTGTCAGAGGATACTTACAAGGAAAAGGGCCTATCTCAGAGTAATATATTGACTTTAGTGCCCAAGTTGAAAGTTCACAGTCAAAAAGTAGAGACATGAAGGCAGGCACCTATACATATATATGTACCTTCATGGTCCTTGAACTCGACACCAAGGTTTCTTAACAACCAAATGATAGGAGAGAAAAGAAGTTTACTTTCTTATCTGGTTTAAAAGAAAACTGTTCTCGCTGAATTGATGGGCTAAGGGATTTACAACCACACGACAGGAGAGGAATGAAGATTACTCTCATACCTGGTTCAAAACAGATGAAAATCATCCCCACTACAATGATAGGACTAAGGAATTTACAATCCTCATATGAAATTCTGACATCTCACAAATAACGCAAGGTAAAAGGTGAGAGACACCTCCATTGAGTTGACTAAAAACTTCTCTGGTGAAAATGTGCACTGAATTAAAGAGTTTGGCCTTCAAGCACAACAGAAAAAAAGTACATTTCTGTCTTGGTAAAACTTCAGAGCTCTAACTAGATCTACAGCAGAACTTCCTCTACAACACCTACTAATGAAATTAAACTAGGCACTAACAAATCTAGGAAGGGTTTTCATTTTGACAAAATTTTTATCCGTATGGAAGAAAAGAGGTGTCCCCATCAGCAAAAGCCCACATTACAAGATACTTTATCCAATGACTAGGTTCCTCAGAGCTCAATTGAACACAGCAAAGTTGCTGCTTTTTTGTCTACTAAAGAAGTTGAAATAGACACCATAATAAATTTGGGAGGGGCTTTAGCTTTAACATAATTTTTAGCCCTAATTCACCGTAGCAAAAGCCAAAGAAATAATGTCTTCAAAATTAAGTTCTTAAGTTCTTAAGGGGCATTTTATGCAAAAGCTCAAACAAAGGTAATGTAAAAAATGTGTAGGTTTAGTTTGTCTAGGTATAGCCTCAGAGCTCTAACTGGACATGGTAGAGCTTCCTCTTCATAGCCTACTACAGAAGTTAAACTAGGCACTGACAAAAATATGGAAAGGCTTTTGGTTTGATGCCATTTTTTGCCATCAACAAATGAAGAGAGAGAGAGAGAGAGAGAGAGAGAGAGAGAGAGAGAGAGAGAGAGACGAGAGAGAGAGAGAGAGAGAGATGAAGAGAGAGATAGAGAGAGAGAGAGAGAGAGAGAGAGAGAGAGAGAGAGAGAGAGAGAGAGAGAGAGAGAGAGAGCACAGGCCCCATTACAAGAAAGGGCTTGAAGTTCACTAAAAAGCTTTACCTTAACAAGAGGTGAATGATAATCTTCAAAGTCAAGTCCTTAAAAGACTATTTATCCAAAGGTTCAAACCAAGGCAATGTTGTCAAAAACTTTTTAGACTATGTCCAAATTCCAATCTTAAATATAATAAATATTTTTTGGCTTAACGCTAAAAAAACCAGAAAATCTCTTTCAAATCTAAGTCATGGTCAATATTCAAATTAACATGTCACACAAATAAAAACAACATAAAGCAATATGCTTTAATCACTGGAATAAAATGTTGCATTGCATACCTGAGATACCAGAACAACTTAAAATAGGTTATCTATATATAAAGGTATGGGTGCCGGATATCCCTTGGGCCATTAAATTAACGACTACTGTTGCCACAATCTACCAGTAAAGACCTAGACTTGATCACTACGTAATTTCCTACCTGTCCTTGAAAAGCCTCTTGTTTGCAAGAGATGGTTGACAGTCTTCATACAGTCAGATCAACAATGTGGAAGTTTTGATGGAATCTTCTCTGATTGCCAGAAGGTGAGGAACATTTACCACCAAGAGAGGTAGCTGGGAAACCATTCCCTTTTGGGACCACCATTGAGCTATTACCATCAACCTTCCCTTCACCAAAGCTCACAACTAGTTGAATACTGGCTTCAAAACAAAAGAAAGGTGTAAAGTCTTGATTCTACCACTCTTGAATGAAAACACTGACTGTCCATACCTGATGATCCTGGCATAGGGAGAGCAGTAAACTGGGAGTTTAGCATTTTGAGTAGTTACAAACAGGTTGTTATTTGGGGTTCCCCAAAGATTCCACTACTTCTGACATATTAGCAGATGGAAAGATCACTCTGACAGAAGAACCTGCTAAGTTGGTCTGCAATAACACTTTCTCCCTGAGATAAACAGTGATAGAAGAATGATGCTCTTGGGACTGTCCAAAGGAGGAGTTTCTTTGATATTCAAAGCAAACCTCTCAATTTTGTGCTTCCTTACCTTGTGTAAGAAAGAAGTGTTGAATTGCCGAAGTAGCAGGCTGCAATTGCCTCTGACTAGGTGTTGCACTTGCATAAGACCCTCCAAAGCTATCAAAAGCTCTACGTTGTTTATATGTATCTCGCTTTCCTCTACAGTCCAACTCTCCAACATTTTGATGTTCCCCTGAATATCTACTTAACCTGACACAACCACATTTGCAGACAATGTGGTGTCTGGGTTCTTGAGGTCTAGCAGCAGACCCATCAGCAGAGTTAACTGATCTCCCCACCCACATTGTGAATTGAGTATGGCTCACCAGACCTGTTCTAAGAAGTTCTTTAAGAAAACTTGAATTGGTTTCAATCATTGGTGGGTTATGTTGGCAAACTTCTCTAAAGAGACCATATGACCCAAAAGACAGCCACTTTTTGGCTGGAAACTTATCTAAGGGTCAAAATTCCTCTAGCAGTGATAGAAAATGGTCTACCTGACTCTGTTGGCAAAACCCTACATGAAAAATCAATCTACATCCCCAGGTAACCAATCAAATTGGTCGGAAGCATCAACACTGATCAGAATTGCCAAGGACCAAGGCAAAATGCAGAAGATAATCCTTCGCCCTTAAGATAGCCTGAAATGAGTTGCCAAAAAATAACGTTGTTCAAGTGAGGGAAACTCAGATTCCTAAGAGATGACTCCATCCAACTATGTACTAATGCCAAAAAAAAAACACACACACACACTCCAACTGGACCTTAAGGGCTTGAAACATCCATTACAGATGTCCAGTTGTTACTCTAAAACATTTGCTTTGATCACCTTAAAAGTACTGGAAGTGGAAGAACTCTATAGGATGGTTTGGGTCGATATTCTGCATGGAACTTTGGTGAAGGCGCAAACTCTGAAGCAAGGCTTCAAAGACTGTACTATGAATTCTCTACTCTCCTGATAAAATACATCTTCACCAATGGCTTAAATACTTCAAGGATAAGATGATGATGATGATGATGATGATGATGATGATGATGATGATGATAAAGAACATGAAAAATGGTGAACTGAAGCTACTTTGTAAGATAAATATTATAAACACAGATGTTCCCCTTTCTTTACAACTGAGTTAGTAAAAACATGAGACACTTCTCCCAAACCGTCAGAAATAGCTCTAAAACGGCATGGCAAATACTACAATGCCCCTTCAAGAGTTGTCATCCCTTTAGCGTTAACATGATGTTTCAATATTTTGATACAGCATTAATCTGTTCTTTTTACTTTATATATATGCAGATTCTTAATTTTTACAGCACCTGAAAATTAACATGTCTAAAACATAAGAAGAGAGACTAAACAAAGTTAGAAGATAATGTTGAGATTTGTTTTGGTACTGCAATTTCCCGCACTACTATAAATTCCTTTCTCTGAACTTTTTAAGACTACCATCAATCAAGAAAAACAACAGTTCAGAGTTTTATGGCAAAGAGAATATGTTATTAAGTTAAAATACTAAACAACTACAGGCTGCTATATTACAAAACTGTAGCAACATATCTTTTTTGTAATTGAGAAAATCCCCCACAATAACAATAAGTTTTGGAACCTTAAGAGCTGGGTACTTTTAACACATTTACCACATTGTTAAGTAAAAAATTAACTGTACTGCTCAAGAAATTCTGAATATAAAACAGGAGCTGTAATTACATACAGATATAGAGTATACAATAATTACATTTAAATCTTGAGGATTTTATGTACCAGAATACGATTATTTTCTTGCTAAAGCACTGAAAGCAGGTAAAAAGTGAGGGGAAGACTCCAAAGGGATTCATCCACAAACTATACATTCAATTATCTGTTCTTTATGAGGCCTCCTAAAGTATTAAACAAAGTTTATCTTTTTATAACAAGATGTCTAGTGTTGGTTCATCCAAGTTGTATTACTTAAAAACTCCTGAAGGTTAAGAAAGTATGCAGTGAATAACTAAAAATATCCCTTTAACTGCTACTTTATCTTGTTCTAATTTTCCCCACCCATTTTATAATCAATCTACCACTACCAGACAGATTCTACGATAGGCTAAAAATGTGTGGCTTAGTGGTCTTCCAAGCCACAAGTAATTTTTGTTACCTTGAACAAACTTGAATAACAGACAAAAAGGTACCTAAAAAGAAACTAAGTGGGCAAAAACATCCCCAAACATTGGACATCTGATGATCCATTATGCAGTTAACTGAAGGAATTCTCTCCTCTAACATAAGCTAGAGTACATTAAATTTCTCTTCTAAATAAATTCTGGCAAAGCATAAAGAAATACTTTGGTAATATTACAGCCTGCAGTCATCTTACAACCCTATTACAATACAGAAATACTGACTACTTTTGTAAAACCACAAAACATATATAAGCATACGTACGTACGTATACAGTCTCAGCCTTAAATATGCTGTTCAATTGACCTCACAAGCTACAGTAAAAATCCCAGTAGGAAAATAAAATTTTAATACAATACCATACTTAACTATAGAAAATGTTAAAGGGTAAACAACTGTGCGCCAATTCTCCTATATACTTGAAACAAATGTTAAAAATATGAAAAAAATAAAAATTACCAAAATAATTCTTACTATAATATAAAAGCTCTATAAATTTACAAAAAATATCTAAATCACCTTCCAAGCAAGTTAAAAAACTTGAGTAGAAAAAAAAAATTTGTTACCAACCAACATAATTTTTAAAAGATATCACATTCTAATCATGGTATTTATTTTTCAAATTCAAATCAGTCTTAAAATTTGGCTAGGCAGATGAAATAGTCTGGTATTAAAAAAAAATGAACTGCATCTGATAAGAGGGATAAATTTGCAACAACAGAGCTAATACCACATGAGTATTTGGTCTTTTAATGTTGTTCTGCTCCTGCTACCCGAGATCTATAACTACTATATTTTACATACAAGCAGAGTGAATCTGCTGAAGTTCCCTAGCGATTCAAAACCATTATTACCAAATTTTCTGACAAAACTACAAGCTTCCACTAACATATTCCACAATTCCACAATAAGAAGTGATATTCAAGAAATGATGGCATATACATACTACATAATTCTTTCATGAAAGTAAGTTCTTCAAATTTGCTAAGCAACTTTAAAGCTATGAGGTTCAATAACACTGAATACAGAACTAGAGTAATGTTCAGTATATATTTCTTATTTTACACAGAGAACTAAAAATTTTCAAGTTTCTTCATCCAAATAACAGCTGACCCTGAGGTGGTGAATTTCTGCCTTACTATAATAAGCAAGTTCCAAAGCAAAAAAAAAAAAATATGGCTTAATACCAGTATGGATGATGATCGCTACCTCAGTTACTAACTTTTCGATCCCCTTCCATAATGATACTAAACCCCTATTTTATTTGCTTGAGAAATTATGTTATCATAGAAGTCATTACAACTCCAGTATGGCACCTTGGCAACACATATCACATTGTGGTGCGCTGCTTTGAAGGGGGTCGTCGTGATCACATTGCTACCAGGTTTACTTCGCAACAACTTCACGTGGTTTTGGAAAAGCTACACACAAGCATGGTTCAAATGAATAATAATAAAAACTTAGGAATAAAGCAGCAAATATCATATAATTATAACAGTTATGATAACAATAATACACAGCAATGGCATGAAAAACGAAAACTCAATAACATCATCAGCTTTTTGCAAGTGTCATTGCTAAGAATCCTGGTATTTGTGTTCAACTACCTGATGGCAATCCTGCAAATGGCACAGATTTGATTACCTTTTATTAGCATATTGCTGATACCTCAATTATTAGTCATGAATTTATCTTCTGAAAATTAACTGTAGCCACCCTAAGTAATCTTTCCTTTCTGTTACCAGGGACTGTCTATCAGCCTTAGGAATGAGAACAGAAAATTTAAAAAAACCTGTAAACAAAAAATTAGAAAGGAAGTCTGATATTTTATATACAAAAAGCTCTCATGAATATACTTTGATTAAAATTACTTTGAGTAAAATACTGTAAAACATTACTGTAAATAGATCTGAATGTCAACTTGCACAAATCTGTAAAACAAATTGTTCCATTACTTCTCTCTTGCAAGGTGCTCAAATTTGCTGTAGTCTAATACTTTTCTTAATGATCTAACCTACTTTTTGATCATCAGGTTGTGAAGCAAATGCTTTGGCCTGGTATAGTACTTCCTTTACAAGCCACTACAGTGTAATGAAAAATATCTTTAAATACTAACGTACACAGCTTGCATCCTCTACGTAGTGGCATCTTGGCAGAACTTAATCTTCAGGTCAATTTTTCATAGAAAACTGCACAATACACATCTTATAGCCATTTGTTAAAATTCTCTTGTTAATTATGTACTCATGAAAAAAGAAAGAAAAATTATGATTTGTGGCTTCAAAAGAAATCTACAATAAGTAAAAAAAAAAAAGGACTAAACTTGCATTCTTCTTTGTTGAAGAAATGTTGTGTATACAGTGAACCCCCCATATTTGCACATTCCGAATTCGCGGACATAAAACCCCATTATTCAGGGTAAGTTCGCCTATTCGTGGTTTTTTTTTATTTAAGAAATATCCTCAAATTCCCATTTTTTTTAATTTTATCATAAAATGAACTTTTTGGATATAACTGCTACTTTATCTTGTTTTATATATTATATATATATATATTATATATATATATATATATATATTATATATATATATATATATATAGATATATAATATGATATATCTATAGATATATATATGATATAATTTATAATCTATTAGATATATATAATATATATAGATACTATATAGGATATATATATAGATATCCCTATAGAGGCTATATATTAAATGATTTGTATATATAGATATAATAATGATTCTAGTAGTATATATATATGTATATATATTATCTCTATATAAATATAGAATGTATGTATATATATTTATTATCTTATATATGTATATTATTATGGTATAGATATCTATATATATTTCTCTTTATATTATATATTATATATCTATATATATCTCTTATATATATCTATCTACTAATCCTATATCTATATCTTCTGTATTGTATATAGCTATATCTAATATATGGATATATAATATACCCTAAATATATATATATATCTAAAATCATATATTATCTATATATATATATATATATATATAATACTATATATACAAAAAAAAAGATAAACATTTTTAGTGGGTTTTTCTCGAGTTTTAACAAACAAAATAGGCAGTTTTAAGTGTTTGTATAAGGGTTTCAACTATCTGCGGATTGTAGCTATTCGCAGGGGGTTTGGTACCCGTCCCCCACGAATACTGGGGGAACACTGTATACAAGGATGATACATAACAAGTATCCACATATTCAATGCACCCGCAGAGCTTTCCTTCCATCTTTGGTCAAACAGAGGTGGAAAAAATCCTTCCATCTTCGGTCAAAAAGAAGTGGAAAAAATGTCAACTCCTAAGGGAAAATGAAGCCCACCACCACCAAACACAATCAAGTCTCTCTCCAAGTTATGCCTTTGAATCAAATCTTTAAATGTTTCAAGTAATTTCCATTTAAAACACCAAACAATGCTACAACTGACATAAAGAGTAATATTTACATGTAAACATGCAATGTAAGTTCTCCAACCCCTGGAGAAAAAATTTGTCAAGCTTAGTCTCGCTCTGGAAAAAGAGAAGACACACAATGTATTCAAATACCAGAGGATTAAAGTTAAAATATAAAATATAAATACTGTAATACATCACCCGACGAAGAACCTAACATGAAGAACAAATGAGAATTCAGTCCCGAGCCACTTAAGTAGAGTTCTCCTTCAATGGTATTTGTTTACTGCAATACCATTAACTTTGTAATGTACACCATATGAAACAATATTCTACAGCATTCCAAATGAAATATTTGATTTTATACCAATAAAAAATGACAAGGAAAACAATTGGTTTCACGCACCAAATCAATAGAGGGGGGTGTCATTTCAAAAGTTATTTAAATAAATAACTAAAGCCTACTTCTTTCCTTAGTAAAACTTCCACACACTCTTAAAATTCTATATAGGCTTCATTAACGCAAAGCTCCAGAAAATTTGTCAAAAAAACTCAACCAAAATGAAAGGTCTTTCAATATCTGAGACAGCGGCATCTACTTCATGTTGTGGAATTTCCTTTCTTTCTTTAAACCTTCAGCTGAAATATCTACACAGTCACCAGACTATAAGCCCTAAGAGGCTCCAAAGAAAAAGGTGATAAATAATAAACTATGAAGGAATAGAACATTGAACCAATACACCCTGATATACTAACTAGAAAACAACAAACTGTCTGCAGCCTCTGCCTAGTCTAGTGTTGAAAGCAACAACAGCTGGGTTAGGGCAAGAGAATGCAAAGGATGTTGGTCATCATAGTACATTTTCAGCAAATGCATCAAATGAACCAACTCAAAGCTTATGTCTCAGTTAGCAATAAGAGTAGGCAAAATAAACTTGACTCATAACTCTATTCCAAGAGTTTGACATAAGAGTCAGAACCTGACAATCACACTGGAGAACAGTACTACTCCAAACAAGGAAGAAGATATTTAAAATACTTCGATATAATAGGTTCATTACACGACAATGAACAAACTTTCACAAATGAAGAAAAAATACTGGTTAATTTGTCCCTCCTATCACACAAAAATATGTTTGTTCCTTTGGTACTGGATGTATGCATACAAACCATTTAATACATACACTATATACATATACTGCATGATCTTTAATAATCTTAAATGGTAATTACTGTAGGCTAAACAGCTTACCAAAATACTTGCACAACTACCACATCTAAATAAATAACATGAAAATTTAAGTCAATAGATAAATTACTTTTAATTTTTTACTGAAAAGAAAATTATATATTATTCAGTACACTGATGGCCATAATTAACCCAAACAAGCACTGAAGCATATATAAATTATATAAATGACAACAAGGTACAAACGGACAGCGCATCATCATATTCTCCTGAAGCTGAGGAGAAAAAGAGAGATTCCAAAAGACAAATTCTTAAATCAATTTGCATTTTTCATAGCTAAAAAACCTGAGGTCTTGACAATAGGATATTTTCCAAGTGTCAGTTGGTAACCGGTTAAAACAATCAGAGATTGTAAAGAAAGGATTCTGTGAGACCTGGCAACGCCTGCGCGTACAAGGTGAAAGCTGATTAGAGACCGCACGTTCAACCTTGTGACGCACCAGTCTTTTCCAACCACCTTGGGGAGTTGACACTTACGCTTTGCTCTCCTTCATTATGCAAAATATCAAATTTCTAAATACCAGCTACTGCTGCTAACAAATGGACTCTTGAACCACACCCTTACACAGCAGTATAAACAAGCATTTGACTCGGAAACTGAACCCCCCCCACACTGCTATCTGCTTCCTACAGCATTCAGTAAACTTTAAAAGTGGAAAATACAAACTTCCTGCTATCAATGAGCAAAAGCAAATGCAATACCTTTGAAAACTTTCTGGGGAAGAAATTTTTATTCCAATGAAGTTTATATACTTCATGTACAAAATGAGTAGTATTGGTAAGGAAATTACCAGAAATTATATACCCAATGGAATGAGATCCAGGATTAAAAGAAATTACACCAGCAACTGCAAGAAGATTCGGAACTTCACAGACTTTAGATAATCAAAAGAAATTGCAACATCAGCAACTGAATAAATTTTCAGAACTTCAAACATTTTTTATACAGTATGAAAGAAATTTCCCAAAACAAAAAGAGGTTTCAAACTTCACTGATTTTAGATACAAATTTAGAAACTACATCATAAACTTAAAAAAAGCTTCTTATATTTCAGATACAGATTTTAAGAAATTGCAATATCAGCAACTGAAATGTTTTGGAAACTTGTAGATATAAAGTAGTATAATTATAATTACAATTTACTGTTTAAACAGCCCTTCATTCCATTACAAAATAAATTTCTTGGGCTCGTAAAATTTTTTAACCTAACATGGTAATATCCAAGAAACATTGTTACTGTTATAGAGCCAAAGAATTTTAACTTAAGTCAGCATGTATAAGACAAACCTCTCCTATACAAAACAGCGCAAGATATTTTCCTTGAGCTAAGTATGATCCTTGAGTAAGTATGAGTTTTCTATGAATAATCACTGCAGATCAAGTCTACCCTAGTAGGTATAACAAACAAAACCAGGTATTTTTAAAATAAAGTAGCAAAGCCAGCTTCTCAAAAATCATAATTGCTACCTTGAAAAATAATAATGAACATAAAAGACAAAATAATTGAAGCATCAGCATCAGCATAAGCCTGGATATGGTTAAGCAACAAACTATGGGTCCCTAGACCATCAATTTTGTTTACACACTGGAAAAACTAAGACCACTCATGTTCACATCAACATGCTCCTTCTTATCTAATATACTCCACAAGATTCATACCAAATAGAGGATTATGATACCAATAATTCAAACAATTCTCCTTTATTAGTTTTGCGGATTTAAGCTAATATTATCATAAGTTCCTAGGTAAAATTAAAGGTGTACCTTACTGATACACTTTATCTAGGATATGAGTTTAACCAACACTTGAAATATTTAAGTCACTTTCCATTATATATGTTCTTTTTTATCCATTACTTTACCTACCGGTACTTTTGAAACTGAGAATCCTGTGTAATAAACCAATATAAAGGCTCAAAATGGTTCACATCAATATTTTCAAAAACAGAAAAAAAAGGTTTGGCCTACATCATCGCTGTAGTATAATCAGCCATAAATTTTGCATATATTTCTTCAGAGGCCTTGACAAATCTGTAACAAGTCACAGAGTAACCTTATGATAATGTGCTCTATCTTCAAGGATAATCTGAGAATTGATAATGCTACAACTGTGGGGAACTTTACTACAAAGCCCTTAGCTATGATGGCAACAAAGGATTTCTTTCTAAAACCAACAATCAGGAATTCTCTTTAAGGTATGGAACTTTTTACAAGAAAATCCTATTTTTGTTGGGTGTAGAAATCTAATTATGGTTTTAAGTAGCAACTCCTTCCTTACATATTTGGTTAAATCTAGATACAAATTAACTAATATGTAAGCAAACAGGGACTCACTTAAAAGTCACTTATAGCCAAAATCACAATGTCACATACAAAAGCAATCACAACATAATCTGTGAGCTCCTTGTCAAACATTCTGTTCACCAGTCTTTTTTGAAGGATATGTTTACTGAGAACAAGCAAACCTAAAATGAACCTAAAACTTTTGACAGTAAATTTCTTATGATATGACCAGCGAGTGTAATGAACTCATAATAGAGAAAGCTTCATAATGTGCACTCGGTTTTCTGTATCCATAACTCTGGGAGATGATTAAGAAATGAATAACTTATCCAATACTTAGGAGTTCCAAAGGAGCGTAATTAAGATTGGGAAAAGGTCAATCAATTAATTTCTTCTACAGACTCACCACCATACTAGGCCTATGTACATCCATGCTCTGCCTGAACTAAATACAGGCCCAAATTCTGAGAGAACCTTTCACTACTAATGCTAAATTTATCAGCATTGAAGCCCCAATCATATCAATCAGAATCTGGGCCTTTATAGCTACATGTTTGGGACCCATTTAATTAAAATATATTTAGTTCCAGTACATTCCAATTTTCTACAAATTGAGATTAACACTACCATTCTATCACTACATAAAAGGCCCTGAAGTTGCTTTTCTAGCTCAAACGTACAATCTAGAACCTATACATAGCAAATACCTATACATAGCAATTACTAGAAATGGATACGTACATTGATCAGTCCCTATTCATTCATCCGGGGTAGCATAGAAATAATATTACAAATCTGGAATTTCCTATGTAGAGAGGGACACAGTTTATTTAATTGCACATTCCAATTCAATTCTACTAATCAATGTCCCTTTCAATTTTTTCCTTTAAGATCTCAATGCACTAAATATTATTCAAAAAATGCTGAACATGATTCTCTTGATAAAGATGTCAACACTTTATATTAGTCACTCAAAAGACACTTCCAATACCACTTGACACAAGGCTGAAAACGTTAACAAGGAATTTTGAAATCAGGTTAAGAGTAAACTAAGAGTAACTACACTTTGTAAAGGAAGTAAAAATAAGAAAAAAAATACATTCCAGCATTTTTTGCTGACCAATAATCAATTGTGGCAAATAAAAAAATGGACCAAGAAACTGACTGGTCAATGCTACAATCTCTCCCTCTCCCTTTCCAATGAGAGTGGAGGACAAGAAGCAATCTGAACATCTGTCCAAGCATCAATAACATTGCCACAATCAAAAATGGTCCTATGTTATATTCTGGCCTGTAACAACACTTGAAAAAACAACACCACACAACATTTACTTACAGTTGGAGCACATCTCCATCGGCAATGATGCTTCGTTACCCTGGAAAAGCAATATTCATCAAAACTTCAATAAAAAAACGATGACAAATACAAATGCTAAACATACTACTGTTTCCATTTACAAAGTAAAATAAAACTAGGGAATACAGAGTTAACAATTAATGCAATTGGGTCAGCAAAAATTTTGCCAATATATCACTAATTCTGCACTGTGTAAAATATACTTGAATTTAAGTACTAAAAAGGTCCCTGGCCAACAAACAATGTCAATATCAAAAGGAATCCATTTATTTCTACATGCAAGGGGATTAGAGGTTGTAGTATAAAGAATAAAAAGCTTGCTAATACATTGAAAATTATTAAAAAACTGCAACAGTGGAAGGGACTTCACAGTTTCAACCATATAATTATACATAACATTGAAAATGTAAATAGAATTATGTACTTGGATACTTACCTACTCTTAAAGTTAGCTTATATATTTGTACTATTAGGGGAGATCAGCATTCAAAATAAACAAAAGAATAATGCTAGGTTGAAACAGATGGACTGTCTCTGTGTATGTAATCACTTGTTTCCCACCAGGTAGTGTTGGCAATTTTAGGTTCTTGTCAGAGTACTTCATGACCACCCACTAAGATGTGGAGAGGCTGGGTGGGTTTCCATTTTTAGAGTAGGGATGAATCCACATAATCAATTTCAATGGAATCCATTTTTATTGAAGGTATGTCAACAAAGAAGTTAAACATCAATCCTGGATTATACCTTGATCCTCTTTCCTTACTCTTTTGCTTAAAGAACATAACCCCCAGTTTAACAAACTGTAACCCTGGTCCCATTTCTGTTTTTTTATATACTAAATGTTTGTCAACTTCTATTATATTCAGTGAGAACTTGAAAATGTAGAATATACTACATAAGTACTAGTTCCAAGTCCCTGTTTCACTTACCTTTCTACCATAGATTTAAGGATATTCTCATGTATGTGTTCCTTTGAGTTACACTGGACATACATACATACATACATACATACATACATACATACATACATACATACATACATACATACATACATACATACATACATACATACATACATACATACATACATACATACATACATACATACATACATACATACATACATACATATAATGTTTTTTGCCACGAAGGAAAAAATGAAAAAGCGAGATAGCCAAGTACTTTCGGTCCTGTTCGGACCCTTTACTGAAGGCAAACTGATTTTACAGAGGACAACATAGTCAAAAGAAGGCTTAATATCCAAACTGACACTACAAGATTAGCAATATGGGCAATTTCACTCTACAGAAAGGAGGAACCGCCTGAGGGTAGCCACACCTTGAAGGATACACGCAGTAAACAAGTTATTCTTCCAGAAAACAGTACATTTTGAAAAAACACGGAAGCATATACAATTTAATATCATGAATTTTACACAAATTTTTCAAAAAAATATTATTAATGAAAAGACGAAAGAAAATATAAATATATATATCGAGCAAGAGAAAGAGGGAGAGAGAATATCAAACCAGAGAGAGAGAGAGAGAGAGAGAGAGAGAGAGAGAGAGAGAGAGAGAGAGAGAGAAATACAGTGGTCCCCCCATATTCGTGGGGGATGCGTACCAGACCCCCCCGTGAATAGTTAGAATCCGCGAATGTTTGGAACCCCTATGAAAATGCTAAAAACAGCCTATTTTGTTAGTTAAAAGTCAAGAAAAACCCACTCAAAATTTTCATACTTGGTTTTTTTAATAGTTTTATCACAAAAAGTGCATTTTATGATGAAATTCAAAAAAAAAAAAACAGGAATTTGTGGATATTTATCATAGAAAAATACCGCGAATGCACGAATTTTCCGCGAATAATGCAGGGAAACGTTCCCCAGAGAAATCCGCGAATGTGTGAGTCCGCGAATCTGGAGAACGCGAATACGGGGGGTCCACTGTAATAACTATATACATGTGGGATTAATTTATTAGTTGTTCATTTATTTTAAGGTCCTTCATAAACATCTTACAAATATATGGGTCCAAATGGTACATTCCCAGACTAAGATTTAGGTTGTTTTTATTAGTGATTTGTATAATTAATTGGATAAACAGTGCATTTGAACTCTGGGCTGTTCTAACTGAATACATATGCGGCCACTCGGTACCAGCATCGTTATCGTACGCACGCGGTATTCATTCGGTCTAACAATTTTGTTTACTAACATTAATTCGTTAGTGATTTCGTTGCAGTATGCGTACTTTATTGTGTCGTGCAAAAACTTTATTCTACTTTTACGTAAATTACGTACAAGATAACGTAGTCATGGGTCCCAAGAAAGTTAAAATTCACGGAAAGAAGCGAATGCTCTCTTTGGAGACAAAGATGGAGATTATCAAGAAGTATGAAGCTGGTATGCGATTGAGTGTGATCGCCAAGGAATACGGCCAAAATCCGTCGACAATAGGCACCATCCTTAAACAGATGGATGTCATCAAAGCAGCTACACCTTCCAAGGGCATCACTATTTTGTCCAGCAAGAGGACCCACGTGCACGACGAGGTGGAACGGCTGCTTCTTGTCTGGATAAAAGACAAAGAAATCACTGGCGATACGATAACGGAGACGGCAATCTCCCACAAGGCCAGCGCTATTTTCGGCGATTTGATTGCGCAGGCCGAAGACGACGGAGGGGAAGGGACATCAACGCAAACTCCAGAGTTCAAGGCTTCGCATGGCTGGTTCGAGAAATTTCGTAAATGGACTGGCATCCATTCGGTGGTGCGGCATGGGGAGGCTGCCAGCTCGGACACGAAAGCGGCCGAAGCATTTAAAAAGACGTTCGAGATGATGACCAAGGAAGGCTACAGTTCTCAGCAAGTCTTCAACTGTGATGAGACTGGCCTTTTTTGGAAAAAATGCCTCGTCGGACGTACATCACGGAGGAAGAGAAGAAGCTACCCGGGCATAAGCCTATGAAAGACAGGCTTACACTCGCACTTTGTTCAAACGCCAGTGGGGATTGCAAGGTGAAGCCCCTACTGGTGTATCATTCCAAGACTCATTGAGCCTTCAAGGCCCATAAAGTGCTTAAGGAGAAGCTTCCAGTGATGTGGAGGGCTAATGCAAAAGCCTGGGTAACGAGGCTTTTGTTCACCGAGTGGGTAAATCTGTGTTTCGGCCCGACAGTGAAGACATTTTTGGAAGAGAAGCCTCCCCCTGAAATGTCTGCTGGTGTTGGACAATGCCCCTCCCCACCCTCCTGGCCTCGAGGAAGATATCCTAGCAGAGTATTCCTTCATCAAGATTCTTTTTCTTCTGCCCAACACCACCCCTCTCCTCCAGCCCATGAACCAGCAAGTGATATCGAACTTTAAGACATCTTTTCAAAAGATGTTTCAACATCACCGATACCACAAACCTCACCTTGCGTGAATTTTGGAAGGAGCATTTCGACATCGTCATTTGCATCCGACTCATCGACCAAGCTTGGCAGGTTTCGAGGCGAACCTTGAATTCCTCATGGAGGAAACTCTGGCCTGATGCCGTATCCGCCCGAGACTTCGAGGGA
>NC_087201.1:50398194-50545694 GCF_015104395.2 Macrobrachium nipponense
TTCAATAACTGCTTTTTCCAAGTCTGAGTTCATCAGGTTTCCTCTATTTTCCCTTAGGGGACCTACACTAATTTTTACTGGCTTCCTACTATTAACATGTGCAAAGAGTTCTTTTGGATTTTCCTTAAAAACTGATGCAACTCTCTTACTCTCATTTATTTTTGCATTTCTTAATAATTTGTCCACCATTCTACAGAGCTCTTTATGCCTGCTTGCTTCTTCTGGTGTTGTGTATGGGTTCATTTATTTGTGCAATCTGTCTCTTCTTAATTTCTCTGTTGAACCACTTAGGCTGAGGGATGATATTTGTTAGTATGTATTTATTTTAATGGCATACATCTAGAGCACTTTTCTCTGTATTCCTCTGGTAAGGCTCCCCAGTACTTATTTATGGCTGCGTTCTCGTCGTACTCTAGATTTTTAATATATTCCTTTTGAAGCATCTTTCCTTCTAAGTTTGATGTGGTCATTGTGTCCCTGTGTACTGTTGCACTGAAATCTCCCATTGTTATGCAAAGTTTGTAGTTTATTTCTTGTCCTAGTAGTGCATACAGCTCCTCGTCAGATATTTGTGGTTGGTGGAGAGGTCTGTACACTAGTATTAGAGTTATCTTTTTCCCTACACTGTTTATATTGATGCCAATTACTTCTTGCATGGTTGTAATTTTACTCTCTTGGACCGTGGTGGTCCCTGACATATAATGCCTCCTACCTTTTTTATCGAGTATCATTTTAGAACAAATTATAGCCAGCTATCTGGTACTCTCCTACGAAGTCTCTTCTGTGATGCCTATAAAGTCTAATTCTTCACTTGCTACCAATGCTTTAAAGAGATCTACTTTAAGCTAAATAGATTGTGCACTACACTGCACCAATCTGAGGAACCTTTCTATCATCTCTTTTGTCCTCTGTGGCTTTATTAGTTCCCCTTATTGTCATTGATTTCTGCAGTGCTGTTACTAACCAGATTCTGGGAGCTTTCCGACTTCTCCCTTTGAATGTTCAGTTCACAGAGGTGTTTCAGAGGTTTTCGTTAAGAAGGTTTCCTGGTAATTTTGCTCCTTCCAAATTCTAGGGAGTTCAATCTCTTTATATAGTTTTCTATTCCCTATAAATCTGTCCAAAAATTTACAAACCTAAATAGCTACAAACAGAAATATGAGAAGGAGCAAAACGTTGGAGAGAGAACGTCGGAGTTGTTGGAAGTGGAAGATGATAGTAAGGAAGTAAATGGAGGTGGTTTGCTTGGCAGAAGAGATAAGTGTCAGTGTGTAAACAAGAGGGGAAATCCAATGATTGTGGGAGTAGATAACAGTGGAGAATAGTACCACTGTTTAGTTGACATGGGAGCGCAAATATCATTCGTGAACGTGCATGTGATTTAGGGATGTACGTAGAAATACTGAATTGGTATGTTACAAGGAGAGCTGTGACTGTGTCAATAACAGGTATAGCATGAAGATCAGTTGGATGGGAAGAAGATAGGTTGAAGGTAAAGTTGGGAGAGTTTGAGGTGGAAGTGTCTTTTGTGGTACAGGGAGTCCCCAGTTGTTGGCAGACTCTCTTATCGGCGATCCAGTTTCATGGTGCTTGTCTAGCCCCATAAAATCAACAATTTTTGGGGCCATAATGGAAAGAGTTCCAGTTATCGGTGCCATAAGGGTGCTTATGGCGCTGATTACCTGTTATCGGCACCATAAGCGCCATCATGGCGCCATAAATCACCGAGTTTCAGTTAATGGCAGTTTTCGCTTATCGGCACACCCCCAGGAACGGAACCCCTGCCGATAACCAGAGACTGCCTGTACTGGGAGATGAGCAAACACCGTATTGTTTCCTGTTTGGGAAGGCTTTCTTAAGGAAGAATGGATTGGTAGTAGATGTTGGGGAAGGAGTTCTGTTGAAGGATGAGGTTGTAATAGGGAGAATTTGAAGTGAGGTAGTAAATATGGCCAGGTTTGAGGGAGTGATTGATAGGAGTATGAAAGAGGAGGAGGATATAGAGGAGTTGACAAGATTGAGAATAAATTGCTAACAACAGAAAATGTTCAGGAGATGCAGTAGAAGTGTTTGACAGTGAGTGAGTTAAAGAGGTTTATTAGAGAGGAAATACCTTGAAACGATGGCCTTTGCTGTTAAGTAAAGGGATATGGTTTGCCGAGAGATTTTTGTTGTGTGAAGAGTGGTGTATTTTTCGAGAAAGGATGGGATAGTTGATGTATGTTCTAGTGTTCTCAATGAGTGGAGTAATAGGAATGTGCATGCAAGTCCATGGGAAATATGGACATAAGGGGAAGTTTAAATCAATATAGTGTGTTTCCCCATATTTGAGGAAAATTTGTGCGGATGTGGCAGTTACATGAAGAATGTCAGAACGGAAAATATCAGTGTACGTAGGCTATCCCACATGTTTAGAAGTTGAGTATGAAAGAACTGTCTGGGTTAGTGGCAACTGATTGTGTAACCTTGCTGATAACTGCAAGAGGAAATGTAGCTGTGGTCGTTATGGTAGATCTCAAGAGTAAGTTCGTTAAGTTGTGCAGCAGTGAAGAATAAGACTAGTGAAAACATGGTTTGAAAAATGTTGAGAGGGGTATAAAGCATGCAGTAACAACTACATAAATGCAGTGCGAATGGACTGGCGGAACAAACTGCATATAAGGGCTCTTGAGTGAGACGTTATGAATGTTGACTGATAGTGAAAAGGAATGGGATTTGTTGTTGAGAAGAGTGGTAGCAATGTATAATGGGTCAATACTTAAGAGCACTGGCATGCCTCCAAGTGGACTCCAAGTGGATATGTAATGAATTATGAGGGGCGAGAGGTTGGATTTAAATGAAGAAGAGCGGGATGTGTGGAGGCAGGCTAATGAAAGGCTTGAGAGTTTCAAAGGCTTGAGAGTTTCAGAGTAGGAGATAGGGTGTTGTCTGTATGTAGTGAGAAAAGCGTGGTTGAATGGGTTATGTGTTGAAAGACAAGTATGAAGAACGAAATGTAAAGACAGGTGTGAAGAAGGAAATATAAAGATAATAAGAGCACACTATACTCAGTTAAGAAAATGGAACATCCCATTACGAAATTATTAAGGCTGGAGAAGGAAAAGGATAGTGAAGAAATAGTAAAAAATTTAAATTGGGGAGATAAACAACTAGTGTTGGTAGAATTAAAGGGAAGGTCTAAAGGAAGAAGTAGAAAGATTAAGGGTACGTTTAAGTACGTGTGATAGATTCTTTGATCTTGAGAGACTTAAGGAGGAAGTGGAAGAAGTGAACTTGTTAAGTTCAAGGAATGTGGAAGATAGGCAAGAGTTATATAGATTGGAGACAACACCTAGTCATGAGAAAGACAGTACGTAAAATGTGTGTTTCCTTTGAGTAAAAGTGTTGAAAAAGTGAGTGGAGGAGTGTGTGAATGAGAATGAGTTAGAACTATCAGAGAGTGGAGGGGGGGGATTTTTGGATAACTTGAGTCAGAGCCTAACAGCGTTATGCCTGAGTATATAAGTGATGATATAAGCCATGTCCGGTGTTAGAGGTGTTGGAGCAGATGTAGGTTCGGAACTGAGGCCGAGTTAGTCTAGCGCAATTGGAGTAGAAGTGAGTAAAGAAGAGGTGGTAAATGAGAGGCTATGGACCCAAAGTCAAGGTTCAGTTCCGGAGTATGATTGGATGGTAAGAATGGGATTTTGGAGGGGGGGGAATTAGAAAAATGTACGAAAGGGATTTTGAAGGGTTGGGGGGGGAGGGGGGAATTAGAATAAGGTAAGAAAGGGATTTTGAAGGAGGAGAAAATTAGAATAAGGTAAGAAAGATTTTTAAGGGAAAAAAAATTAATTTCTTTTATTTTAGTAAGGAGGTATGGTAGGCTGAGTTGGGTTTATAAGAAGCTATTTGTATTTTTGAAACAGTAGTGTTTGTTTTTATTCATTGTGTGTGTTGGTATTCTTTGGTTGGTTTTGTGTTTTTTGTTGTGAATGTCTGAAGTGTAAGTTGGTTTTAAAAACTTTCTTTTTCCTCTTTTTTTATTTGCAGTTCACTTAGTGCCTCAGGGTAGAGTGATTTGCTCCCCTTCAACCCAAGGCGTAAGCAACTCGAGAAGTAAGGATTTAAGGACAGCCAATTACTCTAGAAGAGCTGTTGAAAATAGAGGAAGGGACAAGGTAGAGAAATGATAAAAGACATAGAGAAGGTGAAGCTGCTAGATTGCAGAAAAGAACCAAAAACACTTGGTCAGGCTGCTCTTTTTCCCTTTCCTCTATTACTGCAGTTATCTACTGATGGAAGCTGTGGTGAAAGGTCTGTGTTGGAGTTGCGGTTGGCCTACCTAGTGGCTGTAGCATTTGATGAAGTAATAAAAGGTGCCGATCTCAACACACTTGCCACAAATAAAGTTCAACAGCATTTGGGAAGAAACAAAATACTAGGCATTGATCTCTCCAGAAGGAAGAAGGATACTGACTACTTAATATGTACTTTATTGATGCCGAGCAAGCTGACTTCCAATCTCAATAAGTCTAAAAGACCATTGTTGGGGGAAAACTCTATCATTTATCAGAGGGGGTTCTCTTGATAGTATTAAGACCGAAGGATTGTAGATTGAAGAATTAGATTAGGGTTCTTTAATTGGGTTAAGAATCTTTTGATAGTTGGGGGGGGGGATTTAGGATGAATTTTGAGGAACTATAGTAGTACACATTAAGTTAAGCTAAGTTAGGTATAGAAAGATAAGTTTATCAAATTAAACTTCTTTTTTTATGGCCATTGTAGTATTAAGGTAATAAATTAGGTTAAGGAAAGCAGAGTTTTATTGAATATCCTCCAAATCTGTTCACATCATATTACCCCGATTGTGTCTACAGTGATACCTCAACCTTAATGATTCACGTTGCACAAATTCACAATACAGTAATACCCCAAACTTACACACATTCACAATTGCACAAACTTTTCATTGAACCTAGCTAATTATCATATGACAGTCGTTCACAATATCGCAAACATTTGCAAATCCTCCAGAAACACACAAAAGTGTTTGTTTAATTTACTATGTAAATTTATGAGTAAAATCTCTATTAAAAATGTATTATTTTTATTTTTGTACATACACAAATATGATAAACAGGTAATTTCAGCTCCTACAGTTAGTGTATACATATACTTTTACAAAATGTAATAACCATTTAAAAAGTTACTGCACTTTTCAATGAAGACATATACCTTCAGAAACTTTAATTTCTGAAGTACATATACTAGTATACTACATACTCCAATAGTATAAGTTTTCATGTTTTCAAGTGTAAAATCAGTAAGGAAATTTTGTGTACTATACTGTTCATATTTTTCAAAATATGATATATAAAAACAGTACATAATTCAAAGTGTTTTTCACCAAGACCTCCATGACCTCAAGATGATGTTCAGTCTGGCTGGGTTGATAAAATGAATTCGTTAATGTACTAGTAAAACATATTAGAGGCAAAACTAAGAGTTGTCGTTCTGTGAAAATACTTTCCTAACCCCAAGGAAAAGTGCTGGTGCATTCTGTACATACTATGTTACATGTAATTATAGCACATACAGTTAATGTATTTTCACAAGATGTGGTCCCATTCACACTTTTTAAAGATGATATCCCTCCCGAGTTTTACCTCACATGACCTGGAGAAAATGCTGCTCAGTCGGGCTGGTTTAATAATATGAATTCGTTAACGAACTAAAACATATCAGAGACATAACTAACAGTTGTATTAGTGTCTTTCTGTGAAAATTACACTTTGTTAACCTGAAAGAAAAATGCTGGTGCAATCTGTATTACTGTATAAAATACAGTATAATAAATTGCACTACAGTGGTCCCCCCGTACTCGCGGGGGATGCATACCAGACCCCCCCGTGAATAGTTAGAACCCGCGAATGTTTGGAACCCCTATAAAAACGCTAAAAACAGGCTATTTTGTTAGTTAAAACTCAAGAAAAACCACAAAAAATTTTCATACTTGGTTTTTTTAATAGTTTTATCACAAAAAATGCATTTTATGATGAAATTGATAAAAAAAACCCCGGAATTTGCGGATATTTCTCATAAAAAAATACCGCAAATGCACGAATTTTCCGCAAACAATGCGGGGAAACGTTTCCGAGAGAAATCCGTGAATGTGTGAGTCCGCGAATACGGGGGGCCCACTGTAATATGAATCCCCAAATCACATCATCAAAGTGTACCTGGCGGGGGCGATGACGTAGGCTCCACACACACGAGTCATTAGCTAGATTGATTGATTGATTGCGAGTTATCTGGCGTCATAACTACCAGGGTCACTGATGCCGAATACTAAATGTGATCTTTTAACTTTTATAATATATTACACAACATTCAAAATAACTTTATCTTTATGAGAGACACATAAATTTGATTTAAAAAATAAAATAAATTTCTGATAAAAATAAAAATAATATTCCGATAAAAAAGAATTGTGATTGATCACGTAACAGTAAAACTATTAAAAAGAAAACAAAAATGTATATACTAAGACAGCACAGCTGTCAGATATATTTGAGAAGACCAGCTTCTTTGATAAAAGAGATAATGCTATTAATACATGCGCTTTCTCCCAACAGTTTTGCCATGCTATAATTACCCCCTGCTCCACTACTATAACCTAAAAAACGATTCCTAAGTTCCAACCAGCAAATGCCTAACGGTTAGTGGAACTAAGCAATCGTCACAGAAGGGCTCATAAGGAATAGAGGTAACCAATCCCTTAGCAGGATAGCAACCTTTTGTTGGATGCTGGGCTACCTGCTTCGACTTGCGTCAGCACCAGTTCAAACCCACTACCGCTAGTATCCGTATCTTGTTACGTTGTTAAAAACTGTGATTTTGTTACGTATTTCTTGGTTTTTGCATTACATACTTTAATCACCAAGATGCCTAAACATCAAGTACCTTCTACAGCTTCTAGCAGTTTCCTAAGAAGCTGATTAAGGTAATCATGATAGGAGAGACTGCTTCAAGCATAGGACAGCAATTGGGGATGGATGAGAGCTCCGTATGTTTTTATCAAGAACAAGAGGCAGAAATTATGAAAATGGCCTCCAAGAGATACCTAAATAAAGCAAAGCAGGTTTTGATGAAGAGAGACCTAAACATTGAAAAGATGGAATCTGCCCTTGCAGTATGGATAGAGGACTGCCGTAAAAAATGGCACCCCTTGCAGGGCAACTTGATTCGGGAGAAGGCTTTACAGCTTTATAATAAGATTGTGGAAGAGGGTACTAAAGAAGAACCACAGTCAGGAAAGTCAACATCATCAGACAGTGGAAGTTTTCATGCCAGCTGGGGATGATTTGACAAGTTCTCCAAATGGTTTAATATCAGGAGTGCGAGGCTACATTGAAGCTGTAGAGAGGTATCCAGTGTCCTTCAAAGAAATCTTCCAGGAGATAGGATACAGGCCTGAACAGGTCTTCAACATGGATGAGACTGGACTTATCTGGAAAAGAATGCCATCAAGAACATACTGGATGAAGGAATAAGCCAAAGCTCCTGGATTTAAGGCCACAAAGGACAGGGTCACACTCATTATATGTGGGAATGCTGCTGGCCACATGCTAAAACGAGACTTGATTTATAAGTCAGCAAACCCCAGGTCCCTCAAAAACAAAAATAAAAACACCTTGCCTGCCTACTGGATGCATAACTCCAAGGCCTGGATAGCCAAATTCTTAACATCAGACTGGTTCCACCGATGTTTCATCCTTGAGGTGAAAACATACCTTTCTGACTTAGATCTTGATTTTAAGGTGTGGCTAACTATGGACAATGCCAGAGGGCAACCCACAGATCTGCCGTATGATGGTGTGCAGACTGAATTCCTCCCTCCCAACACTACCTCCCCCATACAACCTATGGACCAAGGCATGTTACATGCATTCAAGGCACACCTGGTGAATGCAATGGATATGGTGGACGACTTCACATCAAAAGAATACTGGAAAACATTCACCATAGCACAGACTACATCATTATCTTCAAATCAACATTCATCACTAGTGAGTACCCAGACTTGATTTTTTTTATCTTTTTTTATTTATGTCCAATGCATTTTTAATGTGCAAGAAATATGTACATATGTATAATCTCTCACATGATTCTAAATGGATTGAATTTTACCTTCTTCCTCTGCGAACATTACTTACGTACATACGTGTTTTCTTCATTTTATTGAATTGTGTATCTCCGTTATAACTGATGTATGAAGTTTACCTAGTGATGCAATGAAAATGTCTTTTACTCTGTGAGGGAAAAAGAAAATGGCATCCCATGAATTAAAGGTAACGTTAGTATACGTATGAAAATGTATACATACATACATGTATTTTTACATCAACCATGCACTATTTTTTTAGTGTATGATGTATTAAACTAACTTTTAAATTAAATTTCAGTAACTTTAATACTTAGGGAGCATGATTTGGGTCATATTTAGTGTTCAAACTCTACAAGTAAGCATTTATTAACATTTTCAGAGACTGTGCCACATTTTGGCGAAACTTCCTCTTGCGCAAGGGGGTCTGGAACCTAACCTTGGGTATTACTGTAGCGCGAACTTTTCATTGGAACCTAACCAATTATCATAAGTGAGTTTTTCACAACACACGCAAACGAAACATTTTTGAATCCTCGAGAAACCCTGCAAAAGTATGTTTAATTTTTTAGGTAATTTACAGGTTTTCAAGCTTTTATGTGTAAATCAAATAACATTAAACAATATAAATAATAATTCTCTCTCTCTCTCTCTCTCTCTCTCTAAGAGAAGAGAATTTTTATGGTACATGTATGTACAGTCACCTCTCAATTAATGCGAGGGTTAAGTTCCTGGAGAGGTCACGTTAAGGAGTCAATCCGCCATCAATTTTCATGAATATACTTTGGGATATCAAAACTCGTGATTTTTTGGCAGTGAACAGCACCACACCTCAAGAGTCATGTGTGAAAGTATCATACAAATTGTGCCATAAATATGTTATTGTTATAATACAATTAAGTTTGTTCATACTTACCTGGCAGATATATATATAGCTGTATTTTCCGACGTCCAACAGAATTTCAAAACTCGCGGCACACGCAGTGGGCGGCCAGGTGGTAGTACCATTCCCGCCGCTGGGAGGCGGATATCAGGAACCATTCCCATTTTCTATTCATATTTTATCCATGCCACTGTCTCCTGAGGGGAGGAGGGTGGGCACTCTAATTATATAATATATCTGCCAGGTAAGTATGAACAAACTTAATTGTATTATAACAATAACATTTTGTTCATGAAACTTACCTGTCAGATATATATATAGCTGAATCCCACCTTCAGATGGTGGGAAGAGACAGAATAGGATTTTTAGGAAACTTAAATTAAGTAGATGATGAACATCTTGGTTCCTTACCTGTTAGCAAAGTAGACTCTGATTACTGTCACTTAAGCCTGCTTCTGCTTTAATCAGAGTTGCCAGCCAGGTGGAGACCTGTAGTGCTGGTGCGCTCTGGATGCTCTGTCAACGGGGACGTGACCTCAACGTGACAAGACCATCGAGCAAAACCATAATGAAGGGCTACGAAGCAACTGACCACCACCCTGACAGTTAATCTAAAGAATGGGAGATTTTCACAGAAGATCTCACCATCAACCAGAAACACAACAATAAAACTAACCTACTCTAAGCTAAGGGATAGGGAGAGAGCTACCTTCAGCCCCCAAAACTGTGTCCGCAGAAATGTATGGCCCCAAAGAACTACAGTTCTCGTAAATCGTTCTCACATCCCGAAGGTAATGTGAGGCGAATACAGAATTGCTCCTCCAAAAGGTGCTATCAAGGATATCCTTGATAGACATATTCCTTTGGAAGGCAAGAGAGGTAGCTACGGCTCTGACTTCGTGAGCTTTCACTTGTAAGAGGCTCAAATCAGTCTTCTGGCAAGATGAATGAGCCTCTTTAATGACGTCCCTCAGAAAGAAAGCCACAGCATTCTTTGACAAAGGCAATTCTGGTCTTTTCACCGAGAACCAGAGATAACCTGAGGGACCTCTTACCTCTTTAGTTCTGTGAATATAGAACTTGAGAGCCCTGACAGGGCACAGGGCTCTCTCTGGTTCTTGACCCACGAGACTCGACATACCTTTGATCTCAAAGCTCTTGGGCCAAGGGTTAGACGGGTTCTCATTCTTAGCCAAGAAAGTTGGACTCAACGAGCAGACAGCGTTGTCCCCCTTGAAGCCCACTTGGCTACTGAACGCTTGGATTTCACTAACTCTCTTCGCCGTCGCCAGAGAAGTTAGAAAAAGCGCTTTCTTCGTCAAGTTCCGTAGAGACGCTTCGTGGAGAGGCTCAAAAGGACTTGACATTAAATGTTTAAGAACCACATCGAGGTTCCAAGAAGGCGGTCTCGCTTGTGGAATCTTGGTAGTTTCAAATGATCTCAAGAAGTCGTGGAGATCCTTGTTGTCAGAGAGGTCAAGTTCTCTATGTCGAAAAACGGCCGACAACATACTTTTATATCCCTTAATGGTCGGGACTGCCAATTTTTGCACATTTCGTAGGAAAAGCAAAAAATCGGCTATCTGGTTCACAGAGGTCGTGGAAGAGGAAATTCCTTCCTTTCTGCACCATGCCCTGAAGGAGGCCCACTTTGATTGGTAAACAGCTCTTGAAGAGGCTCTTCTAGCATTAGCGATTGCTCTCGCAGCTGCTTTCGAAAAACCTCTCGCTCTGGCCAACTTTCGATAGTCTGAACGCAGTCAGATCCAGAGCGGAGAGGTTTTGGTGATACCTTTCGAAGTGAGGCTGTTTGAGTAGATCTCTCCTCCAGGGCAACGTCCTTGGGAAGTCCACAAGGAATGTCATGACCTCTGTGAACCATTCTCTTGCTGGCCACATCAGGGCGATCAGGGTCAACCTTGTCCCTTCTGAAGCTGCGAACTTCCTCATGACTTCCCCCATGATCTTGAATGGAGGAAAAGCGTAAAGGTCTAAGCCTGTCCAACTCCAGAGCAATGCATCCACCACAATTGCTCCTGGATCCAGGACCGGGGAGCAATACAGAGGAAGCCTCTTCGTCCTCGACGTCGCGAACAGGTCGACTAGAGGATGTCCCCACAACTTCCATAGTTGTTGACACACTTCTTAGTGTAAGGTCCACTCTGTTGGCAGGATTTGATCTTGTCGACTGAGAAGGTCCGCCCTGACGTTCTGTACCCCTGCGACGAATCTCGTCAGAATCTTGATCTGCTTCACATCTGCCCATAGCAGAACTTCCCTTGCCAGGTGAAAAAGGGATCGGGAGTGAGTTCCTCCCTGATTCTTCAGATATGCAAGGGATGTGGTGCTGTCCGAGTTGACTTGGATGACCTTGCCTGTCACTTTGTCTTCGAAGAACTGCAGCGACAGGAAGATCGCTGCTAGTTCTTTCACATTGATGTGCCAGGCTACCTGTTCCCCTCTCCAGGAGCCTGACACTTCCTCCCCTCCTAGTGTTGCTCCCCAACCGGAAATGGAAGCGTCTGAAAACAACACTAAGTCGGGGCTCAGAAGATTTAGGGATAAGCCCTCTCGCAACTTCTGAGGGTCGAGCCACCATCTTAAGTGGCCTTTCACTGTATTTGAGATCTTCAAGATCGCATTCAGATCCTCCTTGGCTTTCCATTCTTCCGCTAGGAAAAATTGAAGAGGCCTGAGGTGCAGTCTTCCCAAGGAGACAAACTTTTCCAGCGAGGAAATGGTGCCCAGCAGACTCATCCATTCCCTCGCCGAGCAAGTCTCTCTCCCTAGGAAGGCCGAGACTTTCTCTAAGCCTAGACGCTGACGTTCCTGGGACGGAAACGCCCGAAAAGCCACTGAATCCATCTGAATCCCCAGATACACGATGGACTGTGTCGGGGTCAGATGTGACTTTTCGGAGTTGACTAAAAGTCCCAGGGACTTTGCTAAGGCTAAAGTTGACTGAAGGTCCTTCAGACATTTTCCTTTCGACGACGCTCTGATCAACCAATCGTCGAGGTATAGGGATATTCTGATCCCTGAAGAATGTAACCACCTCGCTACATTCTTCATTCTTACGGTAAAGACCATCGGGGCCAAGCTGAGACCGAAACAATGGGCTCTGAATTGCCATACTCTGTTTCCTAAGACGAATCTCAGGTACTTCCTTGAAAGAGGGTGGACGGGGATGTGAAAGTACGCGTCTTGCAGGTCTAGGGACACCATCCAGTCGCCAGGTCTCAAGGCTCCTAGCACTGACTGAGACGTCTCCATCTTGAACTTGCTTTTTTCTACAAAAAGATTGAACCTGCTTACATCCAGGACTGGGCGCCAACCCAACGACTGCTTCGGTACCAGGAAAATCCTGTTGTAGAAGCCTGGTGACCCCAGGTCCACGACTTGCTCCACCGCTCTTTTTTCGATCATCTGATCTAAAAGATCGAAAAGGATGCGTTTCTTCTCTCCCTGATAAGACGGGGAAAGGTCTCTGGGAGTTGATGTTAGAGGAGGAGGATGCAAAAAGGGGATCTTGTACCCTTGCTCTACGATCTTGAGAGTCCAAGGGTCCGCCCCTCTCTGTCTCCATGCATCCGCAAAAAACTTCAGTCTGGCCCCGACTGGCGTTTGAAGGACATGTTCTTCATTTGGTTGACTTAGGTTTAAAGGAAGCTCTTCCTCTTGAAAGTCCTCTCCCTCGAGGAGCTGCTCTCGAGGGAGGAGCTCCGCGAAAGGGTTTAACTTTCTTCGGAGGTCTCACAAACGATGTAGAAGGAACTGCTGGACGCCTCGAGGACTGTGCTAAAAGGTCCTGGGTCGCCTTCTCCTGCAAACTAGTCGCTAGATCTTTTACCATTGTCTGGGGGAAGAGATGGTCCGAAAGAGGAGAAAAGAGCAATTCCGCTTTCTGAGCAGGAGTAACCGACTTTGCGGTGAAATTACAAAGAAGAGCTCTTTTCTTAAGGAAAGCTGTTCCAAAGTGCGAAACTAGCTCTTCCGAACCATCCCTGACGGCCTTGTCCATACATGACAACACACTGGACAGCTCCCCCAGACTGAGAGAGTCAGGGCTTCTAGATTGAAGGTCCAGAACTCCCAAGCACCAGTCCAAGAAGTTGAAGACTCGCAACGTGCGCAGCAGTCCTTTCAAGTGGTGGTCCGTCTCCGAAGGAGTCCAGGACACCTTTGCAGCTGATAATAGGAACCTCCTCTGGGCGTCCACTAAGCTGGAGAAGTCCCCAAGTGCAGACGAAGGAACCTTCACACCCCCGTCTTCCTTGGTCTCATACCAAACGCCTCCTTTCACGGCGAGTCTAGAGGGAGGAAGGGCGAAAGTCGTCTTGCCCTGATCCTTCCTTCGAGTCATGAAGTCCTGGAGCTTCTTGAAAGCCCTCTTGGTTGAAAGAGAAGTCTTCATCTCAACAAACTCCGGTGTCTTGAATGACTTGGAAGACGAAAGTTGCGAGGGAGGAGACCTAGGAGCTGCCGGCTGAAACTTGTCCCCAAAGGACGAACGTAACAGCCGCACAAGAACCTTATAGTCCGAGACAGAAAAAACCAAAGGAGGTTCCTCTTCCACTGAGCTCGCTGGACTACTATGTTCCCCTTCTTCTCTAAGAGGAACCGGTGATCGTCCATCCGGAGAGGGCGTACGTCCAGCAGGTCTAGGCTTAAACAAAGACTTCCGCTGCTTAGAAGTTGACACTTCAGGCACGGACTCATCCTTACGATGATCCTTAACACTTGCAAAAGGAAGAACGTCTTGGGTGCGTCGAGCGTCCTGTGAAACGACGGAGGCTGCCTTACTTCTAACTGAAGATATCTTATGCTTCTTGATAGCACTACTTCTAAGAAACTCCTTATGGGGAGACACGTCTCTCTGAGCGTCCACACGAGCGTCCTGACGGGAGGCCTCAAAAGCGTCCCGCTTCTCGTGAAAAGCGTCCTGCTTAGCATGGAAAGCATCCTGCTGAACGTCCTCGAAAGTGTCCTGCCTTGTTCGAAAAGCGTCCTGCTTAGAACGGAAAGCGTCCTGCCGAGCGTCCTCAAAAGCGTCCTGCTTCCCGTAGAAAGCGTCCTGCTGAGCGCAAGCTAAATTAGGAGAACGAGATCGGCGATGATCCGAAGGCGGGGAAAGAGAAGGAGACTGCTTCGTCCTCTTGACGGACAGCCTGACGTCCTTTCTACGCTTAAACTCGACTGCTGCTGGGCGAGTCCTCTGAGCCATAAGGGTAGAAATCTGGTCCTGAAGGGACAAAAGAATATTCTTCGTAGGTGACGAACTAGAAGGGGCAGGACTGAACCTACGAGAAGGCGAGGGGCGAGGGGACGCCTCCTTCCTTTTCACAGGTACAGCTACCTGCTTCTCAGGGATACGTGCCTGTGCGCGCAACCCAGCGTCCTCGTCGGGAGAGATTTTACCTCTCTTCTGAGGAGGAAAAGCGTCATAACTTCCTCCGAAGCAAGCGGCGATGCAGGACGTGAAGCATCCTCAACACGAAACGTCCTTTTCAGCGGACGAAGAGTCTCTCCGAACGCTCCACCCCTTGCGCGGGGAGGACGCTTCGGAGGACGAAAAACAGTCCTTAAGGATGCACGCCCGTGCGCGCTCCTTGACAGCCTGGGACTTTGCAACAAGGCCTGCCGAAGGGACGCCACTTGCGGCTTTCGACATACCCTCTCCTTGAGTCCTGGGAGTCCGATAGAGGTCTCAGCCTAGAGGCATTATGGGGCCGATCTGACGCCCCCTCCACAACACTAGGGGCACGATCACAAACTTTCACAGGGCCAGTTTCCAAGGCCAACACTTTAGATTCAAGAGTGCGCAGAGACTCGAGAATCAGAGAAAGGGCATTACCTTCTCCAGACACAGAAACAGGGCCCGGAGGCAACATCACAGGTTTAGGTGAAACAAAATCTACCGGTGTTAGAGGAGGAGAAATGTTACATTCCTTACCTTTTGTAGAACTGCTCCTGGAGGAAGCCCTCCTGACTATCACGCTCCAATTTACGCCGATAGGTCTCATACATCTTCCATCCATCATCGGTCAAATCCTTGCATTCATTGCACCGATCATCAACCAAACAAACATGCCCCCTGCATTCCATACAAACTGTGTGAGGATCAACTAAAGGTTTAAGAAGCCTCACCTTACATTCACTCCTCACACACACTCTGAAACTCCCTGTACTTGATCCTGACATCATGTACACAGAAAAGCCAATCCAAATTCAAAAAACAGTCCACTATTACTCTGGCCAATCCAACAATCCAGAGTCGATAACCAAAAGTCAATCCAGATACTTAGAAGCGAGATAATCCAAAAATCCTAGACGGAGGTACTGCAAACAGTTGTTTACAGCACCGGCGACAGAAAAAATATGAATAGAAAATGGGAATGGTTCCTGATATCCGCCTCCCAGCAGCGGGAATGGGTACTACCACCTGGCCGCCCACTGCGTGTGCCGCGAGTTTTGAAATTCTGTCGGACGTCAGAAAATACAGCTATATATATATCTGACAGGTAAGTTTCATGAACAAAATCGAAGTTATTGCATTTTTTTGTGGTTGAGGTATATGGCACTACACGGGTCGTCATGATGACACAGTACTCACGATAAACCATGATAAGTATGCTTTTCTTATAAAATAATGAGAAATATAAGGCTAAAAATCTACGTCTGGCACCTCTGTTCATGACGAAGCACACAGTACAAGCCAACAAGCTCCAACATGCCATATACTGCCATCAGTGATATCCATATCTAACGGTACTGCTTGCATTACGCTCCGAGTGTTTTTGTCTTTCTCGAGCTATATATAGTTCCAGTGATATATTTACCATGCCAAAATCCAAAAGACAAATTCTATATCAGTATAGAGAAAAGATTGCCTTTGCAAGACGATGTAAATGGCAAAGTAGGCATAGTAACATTCAAGATGGAGCAACCCATGTTGGAGGAGGCAAACGAGGCAACCATGTGTTGGTGTCAAGTGAACAATTATCAGAGATGATGCATGGTGGCGAAATAGTGATGGAGAAAGATATAGATGCAGCAGCTTCAGCTTCATCATCAACTAATGAACCTGTGGCTTCATCCTCAAAAGAGTTAACAACAAGAACAACTTCCTCCACTGAGGAGGCCCGTATTCCACCCCTACTTATACGGGCAAAGCTGATGTCGATAGTTGAGGAAGATAAGGGAGAGAAGTTGGAAGAATATGATGACGTCAGTTTGATAAGTAAAATGCAGCTAGAAGCTATAGCGAGTGTTTAGAAGTGCCCAACAAAACATGATCTGTCAAAATACCTTGGGATTTGCGTACCCACATACAACAGGTATTTGCCGACACGTCCTCTAAAGAGCTACTAAAATGACATTGTTATGATACAATAAAGTTTCATACATACTTACCTGGCAGATATATACATAGCTATAGACTCCGTCGTTCCCGACAGAATTTCAAATTTCGCGGCACTCGCTACAGGTAGGTCAGGTGATCTACCGCCCTGCTCTGGGTGGCAGGGCTAGGAACTATTCCCGTTTTCTAATCATATTCTCTCTTCCACCTGTCTCCTGCGGGGAGGCTGGGTGGGTCTTCAATTGTATATATCTGCCAGGTAAGTATGTATGAAACTTTATTGTATCATAACAATGTCATTTTCATACATTCAACTTACCTGTCAGATATATACATAGCTGATTGACACCCTTTGGTGGAGGGCAAGAGACAGCTAATTAACTGACTAGACAGGTAAACAACATATGTTGTAGGTATTAATAAACCTTAGTTCCTACCTTTTTAGATGGAAGACTTCGTGGCTACTGCCCAGGAGTCTGCTTCATCTCAAGAGCCTTAGCGAGATAGTGATCTGTGGCCAAGAGTTCTTGTGGATCTGTCGATGGGGTCTCTTCCACTTACTCGACAGAATCCTAACTGGCGTTTGTCAATGGGAGCACATCCGCTTATATGACAACACGCACTAATTTAAGGAGCACACAACCAATCCCGATCACCCAATCCTAACCCGTGTTAGTTCTAAGATTGCCTAGAGTTATCCCCAAACTCTTTGCAAACAACCACAAACTCGAAACTCATACATACAAAAATAACAAAATTTTTGTACCCCTCTAATAGCCAGATGTCACTCGATTTTCAAATGAAGAGAAGTGAAGGCCGCCTGTGCGACTACTGACACTCCCATACACCGAAAACCCGAGAACACATCCGACAAGAGGGTTACGTACATAATTTAAGGATTGGTGCTTTCCCCTTTACCCAGAACCGTCTGTGCTGACACAAACGGACCTAACGAAAAACATTTATCATACGTAACTCGCACGTCTTTTAAATAATGGGATGCAAACACAGAGTTGCATCTCCAATAAGTTGTGTCCAAAATGTTCTTTAGTGACATATTTCTTTGGAACGCCACCGAGGTTGCGATTGCTCTAACTTCGTGGGCTCCCACTCTTAGAAGATTAAAAGAATCATCTGGACACTTCTTATGAGCTTCTGTGATAACACTTCTAACAAAGAAGGCTAATGCGTTCTTGGACATTGCTCTCTTGGGGTCTTTCACTGAGCACCAAAGACCTTTCTGCGAACCCCCAACTGCTTCTTCCTGTCCAGATAAAATTTTAGAGCTCTAACTGGGCAAAGGGATCTTTCTGCCTCTCTGCCCACCAAACTAGAAAGTCCTTTCACTTCGAAGCTCCTGGGCCAGGGATTCGAAGGGTTTTCATTTTTGGCCAGAAAAAGGGACTGAAATGAACAAATTGCTGAGTCTCCTTTGAAGCCAACTCTTGATTCAAGGGCGTGCAACTCACTGATTCTTTTTGCCGTTGCAAGAGACATCAGAAACAAACACTTTCTAGTGATATTACGGAACGAAGCAGTGTGAAGTGGTTCGAATTTTTTTTTTTTTTTTTTTTTTTTTTTTTCATCTGATGAAAGAAATTTAAGAACCACATCTAAGTTCCAGCTTGGAAACCTTAGGTTCAAGTGATTTAGATGTTTCGAATGAACGAATGAGGTCGTGCAAATCCTTATCATTCGTTAGATCTAATCCTCTGTTTCTAAAGACTGCTGAGAGCATACTCCTGTACCCCTTAATAGTTGGTACCGAGAGATGCGACTTTTGTCTAAGAAACAGAAGGAAATCTGCAATTTCGGTCACAGAGGTACTGGAAGAGGACAGCTTCTTCGACCTACACCAGTTTCTGAAAAACTTCCCACTTCGATTGGTACACTCCGCCTAGTAGATGCTCTGCGGGCTCTAGCAATTGCGTTTGCTGCCTGGCGAGAAAACCCTCTCGCTCTGACAAGTCTTTCGATAGTCGAAAGGCAGTCAGAGCAAGAGCGGGTAGATTTTGATGGTACCTCTCGAAGTGGGGTTGTTTGAGCAGATCTACTCTGTTTGGAAGAGATCTGGGGAAGTCCACTGTCCATTCCATCACCTCTGTGAACCAAATTTGAGCTGGCCAATACGGAGCGATCAGAGTCATCTTGGTTCCTTCGGATGCCACGAATTTTCTGACTACTTCCCCCAGTATCTTGAACGGGGGAAAAGCGTAAACGTCTATTCCTGACGCAGTCCAGGAGAAAGGCGTCTGTTGCATAAGCCCGGATCCTCCACCAGGGCACAAAATGTATCTATCCTTTTGGAGAGGAATGTGGCGAAAAGATCTATTTGAGGCTTCCCCCAAAGGAGCCAAAGGCTCTGACAGACTTCTGAGTGGAGTGTCCATTCTGTGGGAAGGACCTGGAATCTCCTGCTCAATCTGTCCGCTCTCACATTCCTCTCCCCTTGAACAAACCTTGTTAGAAGAATTACCTCCCTTTGGTTCGCCCAAATCAGTAGATCCCGTGCCAGCTCGTACAGAGCAAAAGAGTGCGTCCCTCCTTGCTTCTTGACATAAGCCAGAGCTGTCGTATTGTCTGAATTTATCTGCACGACTTTGCCTCTGACTAAGTGTTCGAAGCTCTTTAGCGCCAGGTGAATTGCTAAGAGCTCTTTGCAATTTATGTGCCATGACACCTGTTCTGCCGACCAGGTGCCTGACACTTCTCTGGGTCCCAATGTTGCACCCCAGCCCGCCTCCGAGGCGTCTGAAAACAATGTCAGGCTTGGGTTCCGTACTTGCAGGGACACTCCTTTGTTTTCCTTTAATGGAACCAACCACCACTTCAAATGATGTTTTATTTCTTCCGATATTGGAAACGTGTCCGAGAGCTGACCTGTCTTCCAACTCCAACTTCTTCTTAGGAAGAACTGAAGCGGTCGAAGATGTAATCTTCCTAGGAGAAAGAACTGTTCGAGCGAGGAAAGGGTTCCCAGAAGGCTCAGCCATTCCCTCGCCGAAGTGCGCTCTTTCCCTAGAAAGTTCGATACTGTGGCACAGCCTTTCTTTAATCTCTCTTGAGATGGAAAAGCTCGAAAACCCCGAGAATCCATCTGAATCCCCAGATAAACCACGTTCTGGCTGGGGATCATCTGAGACTTCTCGAGGTTCACGATCAATCCCAAAGACTTTGTCAATTCCAGTGTTATTAATAGGTCCTCCAAACACTGCTTTTGAGACCTGGCTCTGATGAGCCAGTCGTCCAGGTACATGGAGACATTTATCCCTTTCAAATGTAGGTGCCTTGCTACATTTTTCATCACGTCTGTGAAGACTTGAGGAGCCGTGGACAGGCCGAAACACAGGGCCCTGAACTGATAATTTCTTCCTTCGAACATAAATCGAAGGTACTTCCTCGACGAATGGTGGATCGGGATGTGGAAGTATGCGTCCTGAAGGTCTAGGGACACCATCCAATCCCCTTGTCGTAGTGCTGCAAGGACTGAGGCAGACGTTTCCATGCTGAACTTCTGTTGTTCGACAAATTTGTTCAGCGCACTTACGTCCAGTACCGGTCTCCATCCCCCCGAGGCTTTTGTTACAAGAAACAAGCGATTGTAAAACCCCGGGGAGTTGCAATCCAGCACAAGTTCTATTGCCCTTTTGTCCCACATCTGTTCCACCATTTGACGAAGAGTGTCCCTCAGAATAGGGTCCCTGTATCTGGCGGACAATTCCCTCGGAGATGTTGTCAAGGGAGGAATGTCCTTGAATGGGATGCGATACCCCTTCTTGATAATCGACATCGTCCAAGTGTTGGCTCCTATGTCTTCCCAGGCTTTCGCAAAATAATGTAGCCTGGCTCCTACGGGTGTCTGGAGGACAGAATTCTCACTTCCCTTTCTTAAAGGGACGGAAGGAAGACCTGCCCCTCTTATCGGTTGACTTCCTTCTAGCGATCGGTCTAGCTGGAAGACCTCCTCGAAAGGGCTGTTTCTGAGCTGGGCGAGCCACTTTCTTTTCCTCACTAGCCACAGGCCTATTCTTCCTTGAGGATTGTCTAAGGAGATCCTGGGTGGCCTTTTCCGTCAGAGAATGAGCGATGTCCTTCACCAACTGCGAGGGAAAAAGGTGTTCAGAGAGAGGCGCAAACAATAAGGCGGCTCTCTGCGAATGAGAGACGGCCTTCGTGAGGAAAGCACTGTGCACCGCCCTTTTCTTTAAAACTCCTGCACCATATAGGGAGCATACCTCAGCCGATCCATCCTGAACAGCCTTATCAATGCAGGCGAGGATGCAATTTAGGGTTTCTGGGTCGAGTTGTTCCTTTTCTTGAGATTTCTTGGCCAGAACCCCAAGGGACCAATCTAAGAAGTTAAAAACTTCTAAAGTGTGAAAAAGTCCCTTGATGAGGTGGTCCGTTTCCGAAAGCCCCCATGTAACCTTCGCTGCATTCAAGGCGTGCCTTCTCGACGAATCCACCAAATCTCGAGAAGTCTAGATTCAGCTGAAACGGACAGAGATAATCCCATATCCTCTCCCGTTTCGTACCAAATTCCTCTCCTCCCTGTAAGTTTAGCGGGAGGCATACAAAAGACCGTCCTTCCTAACTCCTTCTTCTTCTTGAACCAGGAGTCAAGAGATTGTAGAGCTCTCCTCATAGAAATAGCAGGCTTCATTTTAAGGAAAGAGGAAGACTTGAGTGTTTTCGTGCTCGAAAACTGCGAACGTGGAGAAGGGGGAGCAGCTGGCGTCAAAGAGTCTCCATATTCCTCCAACAGAAGGGACGAAAGAACTTTATAATTAGAAGATCCTTCCTTCATTTCGTCCTCCGAGGCATCTTCTGGGTTGATAGGCTCGGAAGGAGAAGGCTCTCTTCTTTCTACTGACTCTTCTCTTACTCTCTTACGAGTGTCAGGCTCTTCATACGAGGAATGCGCCTGGTGTACAGCAGGAGTATCTCGCCTGGGAGGAGTAACGTGCTTGGAATACTCCTGGCGCCTGGCAGGCGCAAAGCGCCTCGAATACTCCTGGCTTTCAGTAGGCGCATTTTGTTCAGAATACTCCTGGCGCGTTGTAGGAGTATTAAGTTCCGAATACTCCTGGCGCCTGGCAGGCGCAGAGCGCCTCTGAAACAATACCTCCTGGCTTTTAGTAGGCGCATTTTGTATCAGAAATACTCCTGGCGCGTGGTAGGAGTATTAATTCCGAAATACTCCTGGAGCTGGAGGAGTATAAGAAAAAGAAAAACTTCGGAATACTCCTGGCGCTGGGGAGGAGTTAACGCGCATGGAATACTCCTGGAGTTGGGGCAGCGCAGAGCGCCTCGAATACCTCCGCTTTTAGTAGGCGCATTTTGTTCAGAATACTCCTGGCGTGTGGTAGGAGTATTAAGTTCCGAATACTCCTGGCGCCTGGGAGGAGTATAAGCTTCGGAATACTCCTGGCGCCTGGGAGGAGTATTAAGCGCAGAGTACTCCTGGCGCCTGTGAGGAGTATAAGCTTCGGAATACTCCTGGCGCCTGGGAGGAGTATTTAGTTCAGAATACTCCTGGCGCCTGGGAGGAGTATCTAGGCCCGACGACTCCTGGTGTCTGGTAGGAGCACGTCGTTCCGAATACTCCTGATCCTTAGCATGCGTCTGATGTTTAGTAGGCGCTTTCCGTCTCACAAGTGCTCTACTCCTAACAGGATCTTCCTCTTCAGCTAACTCTTGGCGCTTGATTGAAGATCTTGAATGTTGTACTGGCTCGTTGCGCCTACTCGGAGTCTGGCTTCTGGTTGGCGCCCTACTCTTGACAGGAGTAGCTTCCTTTCTTACCTCTCTCCTGTCTAGCGCACCGCCCCCCCCAGAGATGGCCGCCTGTGCGACAACTCCCTGAAGGATGCGTCGCGCCTGGCAGGAGATAGGTATTTAGATCTTTTAATAGGAAGCCTATCATCCTTCTTACGAGTAGGCTCCTTATAACGAGTTCCTACTAACAAGGCTAATTGCTCTTGCATATTCTTCAAAATTTTCTTGGTTGAGGAATCTTCCGAATTAGGAGAGGGAGATCTGGAAGGCGCTCTAGGATCTCTTCCAGACCCAGAATCTGACTGTATTCTCGCCTTCTTTATTACCGAAGGCGCTCCTCCTTCTGAGAAGCGCTCGGGACTCGAATTGAGCTCATGCTCTTTCATACTCCTCTTCAAAGGACGGGAAAGATTCGACTCCTTCCATCCTCTTCTCGGAGAAGGCGAACTCGACGACGAAAAGCACTCTCGAAGGAGGGCTTTCCTATAGCGGTCCTTGGCAGTCGATACGATCGATTCTGCCGAAGGGACGCCTGATCGTTGGGGATTCTCCACAACCCCCGTACGGCTTTCGACTTTCCTTCTCCTCCGGGCCAGGGAGCTTGGAAGAGGTCTAGGCCTGGGAGCGTCGCAGAGACGACCAGACGCCCCCTCCACTACACTGGGGACACTAATATCACTGCCACATTCACTTTCCTTACCTTCCAATGCTGCGACTTTTTCCTGCATTTTCTGAAGGGAAGCTCTAAGTTCTGCTATTTCCGAAGCAGAACTAGAGGGATTAGCAATTTGTGAACGGGCTGAAACAGAATGGTCATTATCATCATAGGAAGAAGCTACAGAGCTAGACAGTAAATCATGAGAGGCAGACATTCTGCGGGTTTTATAAGCCGCCTTCCTCTCTCTATCTTTCTCTAACTTCTTCAAGTAAGAAGTTAGATTCTTCCACTCTTGTGCACTCAGTTTCTCACACTCATTACACGTATTCTCAATCGAACATTCAACCATTCTACACCCCCTACAACTAGTGTGAGGATCTACCGAAGCTTTCGGAATCCTCACCTTACAGCCCTCATTCACACACACTCTGAAACTAACACTAGAATCAGACATATTCACAAATTCCAAAAACCAAGTCCAAAAAACAGTCCACGATAGCGAATGCCAAACAACGATCCAAGTACGTCACCAAATATCAGCGAGAGATGATCAAAAGCTTTGCGAAAAACGAATTCTAGTCAGGAGGAAGTAACAACAATGTTGATACAGCCGGCGACAGAGAGAATATGTTTAGAAAACGGGAATAGTTCCTAGCCCTGCCACCCAGAGCAGGGCGGTAGATCACCTGACCTACCTGTAGCGAGTGCCGCGAAATTTGAAATTCTGTCGGGAACGACGGAGTCTATAGCTATGTATATATCTGACAGGTAAGTTGAATGTATGAAAAAAATGCTTACTAGGGTGAATACAGAACCCAAATGAGTCAATACATAGTCGACTTTGGAAGAAATGCCCAACAATAAAGTTTTTTGGTTTACATCGCGTCACATTTGCTGCCGAAACAACCACGCTTGAGCACAATTTTGGCTATGAAAAAAGCAATCTTCTTACTGTATTGTTTAGCATGAATACTAATATTCGTGAATCATTATCATCTCTTGATAAAGAAAGACTGTAGGCTCAAATGCCAAGAAATAAAAAAAAGAAGAAAAACGTAAGAGAAAGTAGACTATAAGGGTGGAGCCTTTTAAAAACAAAACCAAGCTACAATGAGGGTGTTGGCCTCTCCTGACACCTTCACCTTGAGTGAGTAATACCCCGTGGTGGGGGGGGGGGGGGGGGGGGGGGGGGGGGGGCATGCTTGCAGTAGTTAGCAGAAAAAGGTATAAAGTAAGTAAGTTTGGTTATTTTTCAAGTAATTGGGAGAGTTTCTAATTATAATCGGTAATGGAAATGCCGATACGTATTGTGATTTTTTCGTCATTCTTGTTGCGAAACTTTGAGGGCCAATATCTCAGTTTTATAGTTATTGAAGTTCAAAGGTATTTTTCTCCACTATTTATGAAGCAATTTCAAATGCAAAACATCGTTGGAAAGAGAAATAAAAATGCAATATTTTGGAAAAGCAAATTTAATTTTCAAGGTTATTTATAATTTTCTATATTTTTCAAAGTTTAAAAAAATAAAAAATATATAAATATTAATAAAATAAATAAAATAAAAAAAATTCACTTTACCAATTCTTTCATTCTGTGATGGACATTATTCATGCCAATTCTTATTTAATTCAATGCAGTATTTTTTGAGCAAAATAAAAAGAAAATTTGAAAATTTATACAGGCAGTCCCCGGGTTACGACAGAGGTTCCGTTCTTGAGACGCATTGTAACCCGAAAATCATCGTAAGCCGGAACATCATAAAAAATCCTAAGAAAACCTTACTTTTAATGCTTTGGGTGCATTGAAAACTATGTAAACTGCATCCTTATTGCATTTTGCATCAAAAAATCCTTCAAATATTGATTATTTTGCATTTTTGGTGTCATATTTCTTCTGCCAGATCAGCTTTGTAGGCATCGTAACCCTGGAACATGCGTCGTAACCCTTGAAATAATTTCTGATGAATATATTTGAAAAGCACCTTAACCTCGGAACGTCGTAAGCTGAACCCGTCGTAACCCGGGGACTGCCTGTATTTTTACTCATAAAAAATAAAAAAAGTTTCGGTCTGATTCCAATAAAATTTATACAGTCATTAGAGTAATAGTACAAATAACATATAAAAAAATTATGGTAATCCAATAACAGATAACGATTTTGGCTATCTTGGCAGACAACCTCCTTAATAAAAAAAAAAAAAATTATTTAAACATTATTTTCCTCTCTGAAATAACAGGAATTGGGGGGGGGGGGGGGGGTTTACTCCTGGACTTGGGGAACTCTGTACTTCTTTGCCAAGTACAACCAGATTGGATAACAGCAACATTCATTGGGAATGTATTTCAACCATCGTACGATAATAAACAATTACCATAATTATGTTATAAACGACATTATGTAGAATAGGACTGATATATTTTTATGTAATAACTTCATTTGCTATAGATCAAAGATCAGCGCAGAAATATGCTGTTAAATTTAAACAAAGTTGTAGCGGAAGCTGAGAAAGGTGTTCAAGTTGCTAATGACTATTATCGTGCATCGTAGATAAAACCGAGAAAATAATTTTAATCAAAACTACTGGGCTTGAAACAACAAATTTTACTGTTGTTTTCATGCCAATAAAAGATAACGTAAAGCTCGTATTAGGATGAAATCAAGTGAAAATAGCGAACGGAATAATTTTTTTTTTTTTTACGCAATGAACGCTCCCAATGCAATCTGTTAATGAAAAAACTAATTTAGTTCACGAGACTTATTCAAGCCACGTTTTGACTTAAAAATTCCTTGTATAACAAAAAATTACAGTCTCTCCTATAAGTAAAGTATCTAGATATTCCTTTATGCTAACCAGAAGCAAGAAAATTTGCACAGAACTGAGTTAAATACGGTGAAATAAAACTTTTATTCACCATCAGCTGATTTCCAAACCTAAACATTGACCAGTATGTTATTATTTTATAACACAATATGTATGAGAATACATACAATATTATTGGATACAGTGAAGTAATGTATAACTTTTTAAAAAATTTGTGTAAAAGATACATATTCTTTACGTGTGTAATTATATGTACCCATCAGCAGCCTGACATCGCTCAATTATGCCAATGTTGGAACGAAGGCGATTCTCGTTTTGTGTCCAATCTTTTTTTTCGCTTTATTAATAAATAAACAAAATCTTTCACTTTATTAATAAATAATGTTTTTTGCTTTATTAAGAAATACATACTGTGCTATGTCTTTGTTTATGTCCACGGCCATCATCTGCAGCGCTGATGAGCGGATGATTTGAAATCAACACTCGAGTGCCAATTTGCGTTAAATCTAAAGTCGGCTTATTTTACATTTTAAAATATTTTCTAGCTCGCATTAAATAAAAAACCGTTATTTAACCATGTGTTGATTGAGAAGTGACTACATATTTATTAATATGTACAGTCAAACCTCAGATTCCACATGCACTGGTTTTTAAACAATTTGGTTTTTGTTGACTTCTTCCAACGAAATTTTGACTCAGGTTTTGTACACTTCCTCATAAATTGTACACCTGGAAATGCTCCTTCCAGAGTTCACCTCGTGACTAGGCCCATACCGAGTGCCCAAACAAAGCATCTCATGTTCTTTCTTGACCCATTCTGCTTTGGCGTTTGTTGTTTTTTGTGCTTTTTTACTAGAGTGCAACTGCTAAATAAGCCATAATGGGGCCAAGAAAGTTTCAAGTGCCAGCCTATCTGTAAAAATGGCAAGAAAACACTATGGAATTCAAGAAAACTCATAGCAAAGTACATATAAAAGTGGCGTACATGTGGCTGATCTCGCTTTGATGTACAGCAAGTCTGTATCAACAGTCTACTCCATCCTGTCAAAGAATAAATAAATCAAGGCAGCTGATATTGTGAAAAGGGTAAAGTCATTAATGAAACAGAGATCACAACTAACTGAAGATGTTGAGTTGTTATTAGTTTGGATCAACGGTAAAGCAAATGGGCCTACTTCAGTGATTAAAGACATGTTAGGAAAATGAAGTGATGTAGAAAATTTTGAGGAGAATTATCAACCCAGCAAAGAAGTCAACTTGGTCTCCAGTCTTATGGACAATGCCTAGTTTCATTTTAGGTAAATTTAGAGAGACATCTGAAACAAATGTCTCTGGATAGTTTTGTTGTGCAACAAGAGTCCAGCAATTCTCAACCTGGACCTAGTGTCAGTAAAAACCAAAGAAGGGAAATAACCCCAGATAGTGCCAGTAAAAAAATAAAGAGTAGTAGTAACCCCAGATAGGGCCTTGATACCTTTAGTCCCTCTCGAGGGGGATTCACATTTGAAACAGCAACTTCTCCTCCTATCCCCTCTCCCCTCCTTTCCATCTTCCATTCACTAAAAAGAGTCTTCCATAAAGGTAGAGTGATGTTAAATATTTATTTATCCATTTCATTAGTCATTTACAATGAATTCTCACTGTCTATTTCTTCCACGAAATTAAAAAAATATTAAAAATAAGCCAAATTATGTCAATTATCATATACTTTAGAAAAATGTCACAAGTTTAGTCGCCAGCTAGTGGCCGTGAACAGCCATAAACTGACATAAACAAACCATCATACAGTCTACTGGAATACTGTATACACAATAACTTTAAAATATCTTTCTGTACATGTTACGATATTAAATTTTTTCTCATAAAATATCACTGTAAAATAGGGGCTCTTTTTATAGGTGCTTTGTGCCTTATAATGTGACATTTTCAGCAGAGTAATACCCATTGGAAGTAGATCCTCATAAATGTATTCCTTTAAAATTAGAAAGGATCCCAATATTAAGGATAACTTGGGAGTTATCGATATCGCGAAACCCTTTACATAATTTGATTATAAAATACTACCAAGAAAATATTGCCCCTTAGTAAACAACAAGGCTCGAAGTCTGGCACGCCTGAGAACTACGAATTATAAGCACGTCTGGGAATTACGAATAATGAGCAGACTGCAAAATGTTTTGGCAGGCAAAAGCACTGTCTAAAACTGACAAAAATACACATGTAGCACTTTTGTTTAATATACTACATTTATAAATAAAGTAGCTGCAATTCTTAAACCTAGCTTTCTTTCATAAATGAAGTTCCCTTCGGTATCCAAAGACAGTGGTCATGTCGGTAAATTGAAATCAGCTGATACTTTAAGAACATAAACAAAATCAGAATGCAAACAGTAGATCACTCTGTTTGTATTATAATTTGATAATATGGTAATAATACATGCAATACATATGATTAGATACAGTAAAACAAGAGTTTTATTAAACTGATCATTATTCTCAATACAAATATCAACTTTTCCTAATGAATATGTGTCAGTATAAAAACCTAACCCATGCAACACAGAGAGGGTCTCTCTCTTTTAATTTGCGGATGAAACCTGTAGTACAGACATAAGCAACCAAATCGAGAAACAGCTGATTGCCGACATCATTTGCCATCACTAGAAAAAGACATGAAAAAAGGCGCAGGCAAAATTTATGTTCAAAACTAGCGAAATCACACTCAACACTAATACAATCAAGTATTGCGCAACTTTTAAACCCAACTTTGTTAGATTACAAGAAAGTATCTAAATTACATAACTTCTACCAGCCAATTGTAATGGCAATGAAGATATAGATAGCTCAGTCAGCCGAGATTTTGAGAATGTAAACAATGTCAAATGCAAATGGCATACAATGACAATGGTTATATTCTGTAAAATACGTATAATTTTTTCAAATTATCATTTTCTCCAGAAAATATTTATGTTTAAGCTTATAAACCTTTTTGGTTTTTAGAATTATGGACAGAGATCCCACTCCTGTAACAATGTGACAACTCGTTCATCCTAATGTCTAATTATGGCAATTACCCATGGTAGTTGCTGTAATTAGTTGTTTTGTTTACAGTATCAAAAGTTGTATCACTAGTGATTCACTTGAATAACCTATGGTTTTTATCATTATTAGGTTACAAATGTTTTGTTTGGTGTCATAGTTTGTCGATAGTTGTGACTGTAGCCAACTATTGATACAACTATTGACACTTCAAAGGTTAGCCTATCATTAAAAATCTCACAGGATTTTATACTATTTTCCTCACCAAATGAGCATGGGAACAAATTGACTGACCGAACCACTTTTGTTTACAAAAATCATGATTCCTTGGGTCGGTTTCTGGGTTTTTGTTTGAGCTCAGTTGCAAAATTTACTCAAAATTTTCTGTTGAAATCTGATTATTTTGAGTACTAATATAATCGAGGTCCGGGTCTCTACTGTACATGTATATGTTTATTAATATTTTCAAATATAAGATTAATCTCTGAGTTTTTTCATAACATAACATGCTAGATATCTATTTGTTTTTATGGTGTTTTTACGTTGCATGGAACCAGTGGTTATTCAGCAATGGGACCAATGGTTTTACGTGACTTCCGAACCACAGTAGTAGGGCAATAGATATACTCTACTTAGATTTCCAAAAGGCCTTTGACAAAGTCCCACACAAGAAAATTATGACAAAAGTTAGAGCTTTAGAAATTGTAGGAGAAACAGCAGAGTGGGTTGAAGACTGGCTAACTTATAGAAAACAAGAGTCGTAATAAATGGTGAAGAATCAAAATGGGCAGATGTAACAGGCAGAGTTCCCCAGAGTTCTGTCCTTAGCCCTCTCTTCTTTTTTATTTAAATTAATGACACTGATGTAGGCTTAATTAGCAGGATAGCCAAATTTGCAGATGACACCAAGCAGACCCAGATGCAGTGGAAAGTTTAAGAAATTATCTAATGAAAATAGAGTGGTAAAAAAAATGGCAATGCCTTTTAACGTAGATAAGTATAAAGTGTTACAAATAGGAACAAACAACCCTCATGCCAGCTACATGCTGCTGGGGAATGACATAAATAGTGTAGAACAAGAGGAGGACCTTGGAGTCATAATTACCAAGGACTTAAATCCACAAAACAGTGCAGAAAAGAAGGCACAGAAACTAGTGGGATACATAAAGAGGCAGTTCAAATACAGAAACAAGGAAACTGTGCTGCAGCTCTACACATCAATAGTTAGACCCCATCTTGAATATACAGTACAGTTTTGCACCAACACTAAAAAAAGACAAAAAGATTAGGAGGAGTACAAGCAAGAGCCTCAAAGTTAATTCAATCCATCAGGCAAATAGGTTACCAAAGATGACCAGAGAGCCTGAACATGTATGGCTTAGAAACACGACGATTGCGAGGACAACTAATAGAAACATTTAAAATACTGAAAGGCATAACAAAAAAAAGACAGTAACCTATTTACATTAAACAAAAACCAGACAAGAAATAATGGATGGAAACTACAACTGAAGAGATACAACGCATCTTTACATACAAGATATGCGAGACATGGAATAAACTGCCACCAAAAGTTGTAAACACCAACAGTGTGGAAGAGTTTAAAAGAAAGCTAGACAAAATCATTAGGACACTGTGAATGCACAGTAAAACCTACTCCTACAGATAAGTGAGCACATGATATCTCCTTGGATGGACTAACAAGTCTTTGAGACATCCTAATCCTTGTAACGCCTTGTAACTCTTAGTTAGTGGTACATAATTTTATCTGACCTAATTTTACCTTCACCATCTAGAACTGTAAATGCGCCATTCTAAAATACACACACACAACTTAGAGCTGTATTACTAGTAAAAATAAAAAGCACCGTTTGTTCACAAAAAGGAATGTCAGAACAAAGAGAAAGGGATAGAATAAAAAATTTCTTAAAAACAAGATTCAGAAGACTTCTAAAAATAGATCAGTCATAAGGGGGAAAGAAGAGAGAAATAGTGCATATGTAATCTTCACACTCTCCTATATTTTTACCAACCATTTATTTCTTTTTTTTAAGGGTAATGTATTAAGCTAACTTTTAAATGAAATTACAGTAACTTTAATTTCATTTAAAAAGTAGCTTAATACTTAGGGAGCATGATTAGGGTCATGTTTAGTGTTCAAACACTAGAAGTAAGCATTTATTAGTATTTTTATCACCTTGCGCAAGGGGTCTGGAACCTAATGTTAATACGTACACTTGTACCTCGGTGCACGAACTTAACTAGTTCGAGGACGCTGTTCGTGACTTGAAAAATATGTAACCTGAATCAACTTTCCCCATTGAAAATACAGTAATATAAAAACAAATAATTGGTTCAAACCTCAGAAACTTTCTTTCCATTTTTTTATGGTTTTCTGGCACAAAGTTATGCTTTACTTCACAGCATCCAATAATATTGTATGTATTTTCATATTACTATTGTATTATAAAATACAAATATCAATCAATGTTTTGGTTGGAAATCAACTGAGGGCAATTGTGAGGTTGTTTATTTTGCTGTATTGAACTCAAATCAAAGCGATTTTCTAGCTTCTATTTAGTGTTAATGAATCTTTAGATACTTATTGATATGGGACAAGGTTATTTTATGTTATACGTAAAACAATATCACTTGAATACGTATCGTTGTGAACGAAATTGTTATTTTTTTCATTAGTAGACGGCACTGAGAGCATGTTTATTGCATAAAAAAATTAAACAGATGGTGTTCAATATTTTCACTTGATTTTATCAGAATAGTACGAGCTTTACATATTTATCTTTTACCAGAAACAGTAAAATGTGTTCTTTCAGGCCAAATAGTTTCGATTAAAACATGTTTCTCACAAATTTTGTTTACGGTCAAGTTTGATGGTACTACATATACCGAAGTTTGTGGGAGTTTCATCCATGTTGCCAATGCACAATAATAATCGTTAGCAGATCAAAATTCTTTCCTCCACTTCAGCTACAACTTGCAGCTTAAATTTAGCAGTATGTACATGCCCTTGCCGATCTTTTCTCCACAGCGAATAAGGATACGTATAGTAAATGTAAAAATACATCAGTCCTATTCTACTTAACCTTATTTGTAACATAACTACAGTAATTTTTTACTATCTTACGATGGTTGAAATGCAAGCAAACTGCTGTTGTTATTGGATTCAGTTGTTCATAACAAATCAGCTGTTTCCGGCTGCATGTGTTTACACAACAAGTAATACGATATTCCTTTTTCAATATACTATTTCTTCAGTAAAAGTTTTTAAAGACTGAGTGACAGTCAAAAAACACTTCAAAAAGCGTTCGGTGCTTCCAATAAACCCTCTCTGGGGATATTTTTGTGTTCATGGCTTGAAGCATGGTTTGCAAACCGGAACAAAAATGTTTTGAACATCTGGTTCGGAACCCAATATGTTCGTAAGCCGAGGTACCATTGTACGTACTCATAAGTTAGCCCATCCATCACTCAAAACCTGTTATAGATACTCGTACGATGATGCCGATCCATTAAGGGTTAATATTTAGTAATATGCACTGAAGAACAAATACGTACATACTATTATGTATTGATTGTTTGCCGAGTTTACTTCAATATTAATATTTAAAAATTAGTAAACCATTTTTGATCATGAAAAATGTAGTCATGAAAATGACATTTTTATAATAAAACTAAGTTTTATATACTTAGCAAGTAATTAATCAGTACAGAGTTATATTCTACCCTATCGACACTAAACACAGCAGTTTTTAGAATTTAAAATCTCTGTAACGCACTATTGTTTAAGTGTAGTTGCTAAGTACCGCCCACTTATGGGTATGGATAGGTACAATGCTGCTGATGAGCTCAATTAATTTCTGCCCTACGTCCATGGGAGGGGAGGGGGGTCTGATTCTGTAATTACTTGGCAAGTACAGGCAGTCTCCGCTTACTGGCAGGAGTTCTGTTCTCAACGGGGTGCTAATAAGTTAAAACTGCCATTAATTGATCAAAATCTTATGGCGCTGATAACCGGAAACTGCCTGTATATATAAAACTTAGTTTTATTATAAATGCCATTTTTATATACTACATAACTTACCAAATATACATCCTAAAACACCCATAAGTACTGTTACTGAGTAGGCTATATACCACTAAAACACCTATAGCTGGCTATTTCAACAGTTCATCACCAAACTAGATAGTTCCAACAAAAATATCATCCCAGAACACCCTAATATTTCAAAGTCATGTTGCAAAATTATGTACCAGCTGACAACTGTTGTTATCAAGTATCCCATACCATTCAGATGCACGTTTTCTTTGGCCTACATAACTTTGTGCATTGTTCAGTGCCTACATTTTATGTATACTAATATTTTCCAGTGTAGTAAGATGATTTTGAAATTATATTTACTGTACAAGTACGTATTTTAGAATTGTACTACCATAGAGGTCATATCTAAAATACATGGGTAGTTTAGAATGACGGGACATGTGCGTACCATCAAACAGAGCTAGGTTTGTTACGACATGTTAATATTTTCATGATTACATACAAATACGTACATCATTGATAAAAAATGATTTACTACAGTAAGTTCTTGGTTTACGTATATATCATATTGTTTGATTAGTCCTTGCCATCTCCCTTAAATTTATTACAAATTCTTCTGCTGTCACTGTCACTCTCTCTCTTAGTACTATACATAATACAGTACTTTAAAGATAAAACACAGCAAAATAATGTTACAAAATCCATTTACATATATATGTACTATGATGTAAGCAACATAAAAATATTAAAAATCCATCCAAATTTCTAACGCAGGCAATTTAAAATGTTGGAAAGTCTAGGAGTCTACCAACAGCCTTAGGAGGCCCGGGAACCATTCCTTCTAAGGCCAGAACAGTGCCACTAGGGTCAGTGAAGAGTTGTGGTATGTCAAGAATTTGTTTAAGACTTCCCTGACCATGTTGAACGGCAGGAAGGTGTACAGGTCCAGGTTTGTCCACTCCTGGAGCAGGGCATCTGTTGCCCATGCCAGAGAATTTGGGATGGGTGAGCATAACAGAGGGATGCAATGGTTCTTTGACATTCCGAAGAGATGTATTAAAGGTTTTCCCAACCATTCTGTGGGTAAGACCTATTTGTGAGCTCATCCGTCTGGATGTTCAGCTTGCCCTGGATGAATCTTGTTGTCAGTAGGGTCTTATTTCCTTTTGCGCAAGACAGAGCGGTGGTGTTGTCTGAATGGACAGCTACTGTCTTGTTGAATGTTTCTTTTCGAAAAGAAGGACCAGATGAATCTACTTCAATTCTCTCACGTTGATATGTAGATACTTCTCTTCTGGGGATCAAGTCCCAGAAACTTCCTTGTCTTCCAGGAGTGCTCCCTAACCTACACCAAAGGTGTTTGAGTACAATGCTAGGCTGGGGTTAAGAGGGAGGAGAGACTTCCCTTCCAGAAGTCTTTTTTCAGAAAGCCAACATCAATCCTCCTTTATTTCCAGTTATTGGGAAGACAAATGAGTCCTGATGGGTCTTCCTGATCCAACTTGCTTTCAGGAAGAATTGTGGTACCCTCATGTGGTCTCCCCAGGGTGACACTTTTTGAGGGATTAGAGGGTTCTTAGAAGGATCATCCAACTGTTGGCCAAACAGGAGAGGACAGCAAGGAAACAAGACTGTCTGGAGGCACAATCGAACCCTTTTGGGGGGTGGAAAAGTCTGAAAAGTCCATGAGTCTATCGTTGTCCCCAAACAGAGAATCACTTGAGATGGCAACATTTGAGATTTCTCGTCTATCATCATCCCCAAATAGAGAATCACTTGAGATGGCGACATCTGAGATTTCTTGATGTTGATAAGTACGTCCAGCTCCTGTGCTAGAAAGAGGGTCTTCAGTAGGTCCTTTGTGCACTTTGTCTTTGAAATGAAGCAAAAAAGTACATCGTTTAGCTAAAGGGAAACATTGATACCCATAGGTGAAGCCACATTACTAGAGGGGCAAGAAATGGGTGAATACTTGTGGAGCTGTGGAGAGGCCAAAGCACAGTTTGAAACTGAAAAATTCTGCCATGAAACATGAACCTGATTGTACTGGGATATAGAAATCTGCATCCTGCATGTTGATCATCACCATCCAGTTGTCCTGGCAGATAAGAGAACAGGACTGATTGGTTTGTTTCCATGGAGAAATTTGTTTTCTGAACATAGAAATTCAGGGTACTGATGTCGAGGACTGGTCTCCAACAACCCCAGAAGACTTGGGATCACAAAAAAGCAGTTGCAAAATCCCAGGGAGTTGACGTCCTCGACCATTTTCAACTCTCTTCTGGAGAAGAGACGACACTTCTTCTGTAAGGGCTGAAAACCTCTCTTGTTGTCAATATGATGGGCGCTGACACTAGGGGAGGATTCTCCCTGAGAGGGATGGAGTAGCCTTCTTTTAGAACTAGAGGAACCCATTGCTCTGCAACCCTGGCTTCCAATTTCTCCCAAAAGTGGAGGAGCCAGGCTCCTACAGGCACAAGGAGGATATGGGTTTCATTTAAGGGAGGACAGTCTTGAGGGAGCCTTCTTGACTGGACACATACATTAAGTTGGAGTGTGATCTAGACTGAAAATGTTATTGTTATTATACAATTAAGTTTGTTCATACTTACCTGGCAGATATATATATAGCTGTATTTTCTGAAGTCCGACAGAATTTCAAAACTCGCGGCACACGCAGTGAGCGGCCAGGTGGTAGTACCCATTCCCGCCGCTGGGAGGCGGATATCAGGAACCATTCCCATTTTCTATTCATATTTTATTAATGCCCCTGTCTCCTGAGGGGAGGAGGGCGGGCACTTTAATTATATATATCTGCCAGGTAAGTATGAACAAACTTAATTGTATAATAACAATAACATTTTGTTCATGCCACTTACCTGACAGATATATATATAGCTGAATCCCACCTTCGGATGGTGGGAAGAGACAGAATAGGATTTTTTAAGAAACTTAAATTAAGTAGATGATATACATCTTGGTTCCTCACCTGTTAGCAAAGTAGACTCTGTGATTACTGTCACTTAAGCCTGCTTTTGCTTAAATCAGAGTTGCCAGCCAGGTGGAGACCTGTAGTGCTGGTGCGTTCTGGATGATCTGTCAATGGGTACGTGACCTCAACGTGACAAGACCATCGAGCCATACATATGAGGGCAACGAAGCAACTGACCACCACCTGACCAACTATCCAAAGACCCCTTAAAACTAACTAAAGGATGGGAGATCTTCACATAAGACTCACCACAACCTAAAAACACAACAATAAAACTAACCTAAACCTAACTAAGGGATAGGGAAAGAGCTACTTCCAGACCCCAAGACTGTGTCTGCAGAAACGTATGGCCCAAGTGAATTACAGTCGTCATAAATCGTTCTCACATCCTTTAGGTAATGTGAGGCGAAGACGGAGTTACTCCTCCAAAATGTGCAATCAAGAATGTCCTTGATTGACATATTCTTTTGGAAGGCAAGAGAGGTAGCGACAGCTCTAACTTCGTGAGCTTTCACTTGTAAGAGGCTCAAATCAGTCTTCTGGAAAGATGAATGAGCCTCTTTAATGACGTCCCTCAGAAAGAAAGCAACAGCATTCGTAGATAAAGGTAACTCTGGTCTCTTCACAGAGCACCAGAGATTACCTGAGGGACCTCTTACCTCTTTTGTTCTATGTACATAGAACTTGTAGAGCCCTGAGGGCACAGGGCTCTCTCTGGTTCTTGGCCCACCAGACTTGACATACCCTTGATCTCGAAAGTTTTCGGCCAAGGATTAGAAGGATTTTCATTCTTCGCCAAGAAAGTTGGGCTCAAAGAGCAGACAGCATTGTCTCCTTTGAATCCCACTAAATTACTAAAAGCTTGTATTTCACTAACTCTCTTAGCCGTCGCCAGAGAAGTTAGGAAAGAGCCTTCCTTGTCAAGTTTCGAAGGGGACGCTGCTTGAAGAGGTTCGAAAGGACTTGACATTAAGAACTTAAGAACCACGTCAAGGTTCCATGAAGGAGGTCTCGTTTGAGGAATCTTCGAAGTTTCAAAAGATTTTAAAAGATCATGAATGTCTTTGTTGTCAGAAAGGTCAAGGCCTCTGTGCCTAAAAACCGCTGACAACATGCTCTTATATCCCTTGATGGTAGGGACTGCTAATTTCTGCACATTCCTGAGAAAGAGCAGAAAATCAGCTATCTGGTTCACAGAGGTCGAGGAAGAGGAAACTCCCTCCTTTTTACACCATGCCCTGAAGGAAGCCCACTTCGATTGGTAAACAGCTCTTGTAGAAGCACGTCTTGCATTTGCGATTGCTCTCGCAGCTGCTTTCGAAAAACCTCTCGCTCTGGCCAACTTTTCGATAGTCTGAACGCAGTCAGACTCAGAGCGGAGAGGTTTTGGTGAAACCTTTCGAAGTGAGGCTGTTTGAGTAGATCTTTCCTCCAGGGCAATGTCCTTGGAAAGTCTACAAGGAAAGACATGACCTCTGTGAACCATTCTCTCGCTGGCCACATCGGAGCGATCAGGGTCAACCTCGTCCCTTCTGAGGCCGCAAACTTCCTCATGACTTCCCCCAAAATCTTGAATGGTGGGAAGGCGTACAGATCTAGACCCGTCCAATTCCAAAGCAACGCGTCCACAGCGATCGCTTCTGGATCTAGGACCGGGGAGCAATAAAGAGGAAGTCTCTTGGTCCTTGACGTCGCGAATAAGTCGACCAGAGGACGTCCCCCCCCCCCCCCCCCCCCCCCCCCCACAAACCTCCAAAGGTCTCGACACACGTCTTTGTTTAAGGTCCATTCCGTCGGTAGGATTTGTTCCCGACGACTGAGAAGATCGGCCCTGACGTTTTGCACTCCTGCAATGAACCTCGTCAGGATCGTAACCTTTCTTCTCTTCGCCCACAGCAGAATCTCCCTCGCCAGGAAAAACAAAGTTCTGGAGTGTGTTCCTCCCTGATTCTTCAAATAAGCAAGTGCTGTGGTATTGTCGGAGTTTACCTGAACGATCTTGTTCTTCAAACTCCTTTCGAAGAACTGCAGAGACAGAAAGATTGCTGCAAGCTCTTTGACATTTATGTGCCAGGCTACCTGTTCCCCTCTCCAGGAGCCTGACACCTCCTTCCCTCCTAGTGTTGCTCCCCAGCCCGTGATGGAAGCGTCGGAGAACAACACTAGGTCGGGGCTCAGAAGACTTAGGGACAAGCCCTCCTGTAGTTTCTGTGGGTCGAACCACCATCTTAGATGGCTCTTTATTGGAAGAGATATTCTCAATATCGCATTGAGATCGTCCTTGGCCTTCCACTCGTCCGCAAGGAAAAACTGGAGAGGCCTGATGTGCAGTCTTCCCAAGGAAACAAACCTTTCTAGCGAGGAAATGGTACTCAGCAGACTCATCCATTCCCTCGCCGAGCAAGTTTCTTTCCCTAAGAAGGCCGAGATCTTTTCTAATCCTAGCCGCTGACGTTCCTGGGACGGAAACGCTCGAAAAGCCACTGAATCCATCTGAATCCCCAGATACACGATGGACTGTGTCGGGGTCAGATGCGACTTTTCGAGGTTGACAAGAAGTCCCAGGGACTTTGCTAGGGCTAAAGTGAACTGCAAGTCCTTCAGACACTTTTCTCTCGACGACGCTCTGATAAGCCAGTCGTCGAGGTAAAGGGAAACTCTTATCCCCGAAGAATGTAGCCACCTCGCCACATTCTTCATGACTACGGTGAACACCATTGGAGCCGTGGTAGGCCGAAACACATAGCTCTGAACTGCCACACTTTTTTGTCTAAGACGAACCTTAGGTACTTTCTTGAAAGAGGGTGGATCGGGATGTGAAAGTACGTGTCCTGCAAGTCTAAGGACACCATCCAGTCGCCCGGTCTCAAGGCTCCCAGAACAGAATGAGGCGTCTCCATCGTGAATTTGGTCTTTTCCACGAAAAGATTGAGCCTGCTTACATCTAGAACTGGACGCCAACCTGACGACTGCTTTGGTACTAGGAAAATCCTGTTGTAAAAACCTGGAGACCCCAGGTCCGCGACTTGTTCCACCGCTCTTTTTTCGATCATTTGTTGAAGAAGATCGAAAAAAACTTGTTTCTTCTCTCCCTGATAGGATGGAGAAAGGTCTCTGGGAGTCGTAGAAAGAGGAGGAAGATCTAAAAAGGGGATCTTGTACCCCTGCTCCACGATCTTGAGGGACCAAGTGTCCGTGTCTCTCTCTCTCCATGCTCCCGCAAAAAACTTCAGTCTGGCTCCGACTGGTGTCTGAAGGACATGCTTCTCACTTGGAAGGCTTTGATTTAAAAGAAGCTCTTCCTCGTGAAAAACCTCTCCCTCGAGGAGCTGCTCTCGAGGGAGGAGCCCCACGAAAGGGCTTAACCTTCTTCGGCGGTCGAACAAAAGCTGAAGAAGTGGAAGGGACTGCCGAACGTCTCGAGGACTGGGCTAAGAGGTCCTGCGTTGCCTTTTCTTGCAAACTGCTTGTCAGGTCCTTAACCAAAGTCTGGGGGAAGAGATGGTTAGAAAGAGGAGAAAAAAGCAAATCCGCTTTCTGAGCTGGAGTAACTGAACGAGCCGTGAAATTGCACAGCAAAGCTCTCTTCTTCAAGAAGGCCGTCCCAAAATGAGAGACGAGCTCCTCTGAACCATCCCTGACGGCTTTGTCCATGCATGATAACACGCTGGACAGCTCCCCCAGACTGAGAGATTCTGGGCTTCTCGATTGCAGATCCAGAACTCCCAAGCACCAGTCTAGGAAGTTGAAAACTTCAAGAGTCCGGAGCAGACCCTTCAAATGATGGTCCGTCTCCGTAGGGGTCCAGGTCACTTTAGCAGTGGATAAAAGGGACCTCCTCTGAGAATCCACCAAGCTGGAGAAATCCCCTTGTGCTGAAGAAGGGATTCTTACACCCACGTCTTCTTTGGTTTTATACCACATACCCCCTTTTCCGCTGAGTCTAGCTGGAGGAAGTGCGAAAGTTGTCTTGCCTTGATCTCTCCTTCGTTCCATCCAATCTTGGAGTTTCTTGAACGCCCGTTTAGTGGAGAGCGAAGTCTTCATCTCGACAAACTCCGGAGTCTTACCAGTCTTAGAGGATGAAAACTGCGAAGGAGGAGACTTGGGAGCTGCAGGCTGGAACTTGTCCTCGAAGGACGAACGCAATAGCCGCACAAGAACTTTATAATCCGAGATTGAAGAGGCAGCAGAAGGTTCCTCTTCAACAGAGTCAGCAGGACTACTCAACTCTCCTTCTTCTCTAATCGGAAGAGGAGACCGCCTCTCCGGAGAGGGCGTACGTATGTCGGGTCTTGCCTTAATCAAAGACCCCCTATGCTTACTGGATGAAGCCTTATCTAGGCTGTCTTCTTTGTGACGTTTACCACTCGAAGTAGGCAGAGCGTCCTGACGGCGATAAGCGTCCTTAGCGACACCCGAGGCAGCCTCACTTGCAAGAGAAGCGTCCTTACGTTTCTTAAACGAAAGGGAAGACATGTTATCCGGAATACGCGCCTGTGAGCGCAAACCAGCGTCTTGAAGTACGACTTCTTCTTGGCCGGAGTCCCCCAAAGCGTCCTGAAGAGCGTCCTGCTGAACGTCCTGCCGAGCGTCCTGCCAAGCGTCCTGCCGAGCGTCCTGTCGAGCGTCGTGCCGAGCATCCTGTCGAGCGTCCTGCCGAGCGTCTTCAAAAGCGTCCTGACGCAACGTCTTCTTAGAGGACGAACGAGATCGGCGAATCGCCGAAGGAGACGCAATCGGCGAAAGAGACGAATGAGGAGAGGGAGAAGGAGACTGCTTCGTCCTCTTGACGGGCAGTCTAAGGTCCTTCCTCCGCTTAGGCTCGACTGCTGCTGGGCGAGTCCTCTGAGCCATAAGCGTCGATAGCTGGTCCTGAAGGGACAAAAGAATGTTCTTCGTTGGAGAGGAACGAACAGAGGGAGCAGGACTGATCCTGCGAGAAGACGAGGGGCGAGGGGACGCCTCCTTCCTTCTCACAGGTACAGCTACCTGCTTCTCAGGGATACGTGCCTGTGCGCGCAACCCAGCGTCCTCATTGGAGGAGATCTTACCTCTTTTCTGAGGGGAGGAAAGAAAGGTCATACGCGTCCTCCGAAGAAAGCGGCGATACAGGACGTGAAGCGTCCTCAACACGAAACGTCCTTTTCAGCGGACGAGAGTCTCTCCGAGCGCTCCACCCCTTGCGCGGGGAGGACGCTTCGGAGGACGAAAAACAGTCCTTAAGGATGCGCGCCTGTGCGCACTCCTTGACAGCCTGGGACTTTGCAACAAGGCCTGCCGAAGGGACGCCAGATCGGTGGGGAGCCCCCGTAACCCTCTTGCGGCTTTCGACATACCCTCTCCCTGAGTCTTGGGAGTCCGATAGAGGTCTAGGCCTAGAGGCATTATGGGGCCGATCTGACGCCCCCTCCACAACACTAGGGGCACGATCACACACTTGAACTGAGCCAGTTTCCAAGGCTTTCACTTTGGTCTCCAGAGTGCGTAGAGACTCCAAAATAAGAGAGAGAGCATTAGCTTCTCCCGACACAGATTCAGGGCCCGAAGGCAACACAGGTTTAGGAGATGCAAACTCTACAGGTGTTAATACAGGTGAATTATTACCCTTACCTTTGGTAGAACCACTCCTGGAGGAAGACCTCCTGATTCTATCGCGTTCCAATTTACGCCGATAGGACTCATACACTCTCCAATCATCATCGGTCAATCTCTCACATTCATTGCACCGATTATCCACCAAACAATTATGCCCCCTACAACTCATACATACTGTGTGGGGGTCTACCGATGATTTCGGTAGCCTCACCTTACAATCAGTCCTCACACACACACTGAAACTCACTGCACTTGATCCAGACATCACGTTTACAGAAAAGCCAATCCAAAGTCAAAAAACGGTCCACTATCGCGTATGCCAATCCAACAATCCAAAATCAATACCAAAAGACAATCAGATACTTAAATGCGAGCCAAATCCAAAAAATCCTGAGCGGAGGTCTGTAAACAGTAGTTTACCGACCGGCGACAGAAAAAAATATGAATAGAAAATGGGAATGGTTCCTGATATCCGCCTCCCAGCGGCGGGAATGGGTACTACCACCTGGCCGCCCACTGCGTGTGCCGCGAGTTTTGAAATTCTGTCGGACTTCAGAAAATACAGCTATATATATATCTGTCAGGTAAGTGGCATGAACAAACCTCATTTTACTGCCCTGAAAGGGATGTTTCTGAAGAGGGAAGACAGTCTTGAAATGAAGGAAGATTGAATCCTTGAGATGCTTGGAGGACTGCACAAGCAGATCTTGTGTAGACTTCTTTTGAAAATCTGATGTTACATCGTGGATTGTGGGAACAGACAAGTGCGATCTTGAGGTGAAAAAAGCAGCACAGACTTCTGGGGAGCAATGCCTTTGGGGGTGAAACACCAAAGTACTCTCTTCTTCAACACCCCCATGGAGAACAATGAAGCTAATTCTACTGAGCCATCTCTAATGGCTTCATCTGTGCAGGAAAGAACTTCCAGCATGTCTGAAGAAGTCCTCTGCTAGATCACTGTAGCCTTCGACTTTCTTCACTAAAGCCCCCACAGTCCAATCCAAAAAGCTAAGAACTTCAAAAACTGAAAAGATCTTACTAAAATGGTCCAATTCAGAAGCTGAAAACATGACTTTGGGTGAGGCAAAAGCCGACCTATGAGTCGAGTCAATTTAGCATGAGAAGTCCCCTTGGGAGAAGGCACTTCTTCCAGGGAAGGCGCTTCTCTGGTAGCATAAGTGATATTTCTTGTTTGAAAGGCCTGAGGGAGGGGTGCAAAAGGTTACCTTGCCCTGCTCTCTCATCTGAGAGCCAACAATTGATCTTTCTTAAGGCTTTGCTGGACAACAAGGACAGAACGACTTTGGAGGCCTGGAACTCTCGACACACTGGTTCCTCATGAAGAACACAGATGCAGGAAAAGTCATCATCTGAAGAAATTGGCAAATGAAGTGGGTCTGCAGGGTTCTTTGTTACCACATTAATCCTTTGAAGAATGCCCAAGACTGTATCCAGGCAACTCTGAATGGAACTCGGTGAAGAATCAGGTAATGATGTGTTAGGAAATTGTGGGCACTCTGCGAGTGCCAGGCATTTAATGGGCGCCTGGTGTCCAGGCGAGGTTGGGTGCTCAAGAGGCAGTGAGCATGGCACCATGCAACTTTCATATGGTGGCAAGAATACTGGGAGAAGAGCTGACTGCTCTGCCACTCTGACACAACGATGATGCTCTGCCACTCTCTGACACAACGATGATGGGCGCTTTTGAGTCTTGGATGGGTGCTCAGATGCAGACTAGTAATCTACTGTTAGGCACTTGGGAGAAAGGTGCTTCGGGATTACCCAAAAGCTACAAGACTAGTCTCAGGCTCCCCGAGACGCTTGCAAGGTGGAGGAGAAGCACGGTCAGCAACTACTACATCCCTTTATATGACGAGATGTCTCATAAGAACACCCTCAGTGCCTCTTGACGGAGTAGAATCGGGAGAGCTGGATGACAGCTCATGCACTTTCCAGTAGTCTGCCAAATCCTGGGAGCAGACAACAGGTTCAGATGAGGGGGCACTTGCCTGTGAGCAAACTTTGCCAACCTCCCTTGGGCTTCCAGCATGCCTTTTCCCTGGTGCATGGGAGCCTGACAGTGACCTTTGCCTAGGAGCATCAGCAGAACGGGCAGACACCTTCACTAACAATGCACTTTCACTTGTACTGTACTGGCACTCTTACTCATACTGTCCATCAGGACTTTAACTGAAGCACCTAACTGCTCCATACAGGCAGTCCCCAGCTATCGGCAGAGTCAGTTATTGGCGATCCGGTTTTATGGGGCTAGACACTGTTTTATGGCGCCATAACGGACCGAGTTCCAGTTATCAGCACCATAAGGAGCCTTATGGTGTGCCATAAGGTGCCAATAATGAGTTATGGAACCTTAACATACCTAACAGAGGTGCCATAATAGCGCTTACAGTGCTGATGACTAGTTATCAGCACCATTATGGCATCATGACTGAGTTTTGGTCAAAGGTGGTTTTCGCTTATCAGCACCCCTCCGAGAACGAAACCCCCGCCGATAACCGGGGACTGCCTTAGTCCATACAATAGGATAAAATCTTAGATCAATCTGTGTTTCGAGGCTGGACATGGCATTAGGATTGTAAGCATGGGGCTGGGTAAAGGTGCAGGGGTGAAAGCCTTAGGATTGGTTATAGGGGAAAAAGCAACAGGAGTACGAGTCATAACAGGTAAATCTGCCTCACCCAATTTAGAACACTATGCTAGCGACCTTCCAAGCTTCTGCCCTAGCAGTAACCTTCCTTTTCTTCTCTCTCTCTCTCTAACTTATCCAGATCCGATTTCAATGTTTTCCACTCACCCTTTTGATTTGTTGGTTTTTGTATGGTGTTTTTACATTGCATGGAACCAGTGTTTATTCGGCAACGGGACCAACAGCTTTATGTAACTTATGAACCACGATGAGAGTGAACTTTGATTTTATTTACATATATAGAGTTTTGGCATTATGTCAAGCACTGGGGCAATGAAGGCCATTCAGCGCTGAAATGCAAATTGACAATAAAAGGTTTGAAAGGTGTTACACGAGAAAAACCTTGCAGTTACACAATGAAACAATTGTTAGGAGAGGGTAGAGAGTAAGATGGAAGAAAGAGAATATGAATGAAGGTACAGTAAAAGGAATAAAAGTAGTTGCAGCTGGGGGCTGAAAGGACGCTGCCAAGAACCTTAAGTAATCCCTACATTGCACCAAATGAGGTGCACTGATGGAATTGATGGCACTACCCCTTTATGGGGTTCCACTTACCCTTATCCCAGTCCCTACAATCATCACAATTCACGTCAATGGAACAAGTCTATCCTCTACAATCGCTACATATAGTGGCCCCCTGGGTTTTGTGTGTTTCACATTTCTGTGGTCCACTTTGTCACGGATTTTTGTGGAACGCATTTTCCACAAGGAATTTTCACTAATTTGCAGATTTTTTCTATGGACCATACCTCAAAAATTATATATAATACACTTTTTCTTAGGGCAACACTATTTATTCACTAATTACTGTATTTTTTTTTATATTGAGTTGTAACTAAATACTGAGTTTTATGATAAAAATGACATTATAAAATATGGTTTTAATTAATAGTACTTACCAAGTAATTATATAGCCAAGAGTTTCACTCACCCAGCAGTTAAAATCCCAAAATTCAGGGGTCACGCTAATTTTCTTGTTTTGGCTAGGTAACACTGCCCTGCCCACTATCAGGAAAAAGAGAGGTACAACTTGGCAGAGAGCTCAGTTTGTTTTATGCCCATCAATATAAAACCATGCTAGGGGATGGAGGGTGGGCTCCAATAACATAATTAATGGGTAAGTATAATTGAAACCTTATTTTATTAAAAAAATTTCATTTATAATTATGTAACTCACCAGTAATTATATAGCCGATTCCAACTTTAAGGGAAGGTGGGAAGCATGGATATTTCTACCTCAAAATCTTTATTAATATAATTAGATTGAGAATACTAGAAATTTTGCAAACATTAAATAAAATTGCTACTCATCTGATCATGTAAAGGTGTGGTGGTAAAGGCATTTCACCAGAAAATATTGTTACCCATACCAAAACATTTATAAAAACCACCACCACCCCTACCAAAGGACTGGTAGGCCAGTTACCCTGTACTTCCAGGCTTCCCATTAAAACATCCCATCTTATACCAAGGAGAATAAGAATTTAGGAAGGAATGCTTCATATGCTACCTTTCCCAAAACCACACCAGCTGCAAGAAAAGGACCCAGGGTACCGTAATCTTCATACACTGTCTTAACATCACGAAGATAACGAGACACAAACACTGATTTGCATTTCCAAAATGTGGAATTTATAATAGTTGAGAGAGATAAATTTCTTTTAAAAGCTAACGAAGTGGCTAATGCTCCAATCTCATGAGCTTTAGCCTTTAACAGAGCACCAAGGACCACCAAAGTCGCCATGAATGTCTTTTGTTCTGAGTAGGTAATGCTTTAAGGACCTCATGGAACACAGTGCATTAACTTTTCCCAGGACTTCTGTCAAACTAGAGATTGAAAAAAAAAACAAGACCAGGGATTAGAGGGAACTTGTTCTAAGCTAAGAAACCAAGGGAATAGGAACAAATAGCATTTCCTTTCAAAAAGCCTACTTTTCTATCTAGGGCATGAACCTTGCTAATCCGTTTAGCAGTTGCCATGGCACCATGGGGGATTCTTTACATTTGGAGGTGTCAAACGATCTATTAAGGTCCAAAATGTCTGAGTTGGAGGGAAAGTCTAAACCTCTGTGACAAAAAACTAGAGGCCAACATGACCCTATAGCCCTTAATGGTAGAGGTTGACAGGTTTTTCGCTGACTTCAAGTGGAATAAAAAAAATTAGCTATTTGCAACACAAAGGTTTGATAAAAGATATTGGAACTCTTACACCACTCTCTGAAGATTCTCCATTTATTTTGATATAGTACGTTGTTTGAAAATTTCCTTCTATACATTGCGATTGCCCACTGAAATCTCTTTAGAAAATACTTTTTTCTACGGAGTTTCTTGACAGTCTGAACCCTGTCTGGGCCAGAGAATCTCTGGAAGTGTGGTTGTCAGAGTAGCTGCCTCTTTTGAGGAAGCAGCCTCGGGTAGTCCACTATAAGATCTACGAGATCGGGGAACCATTCTGTTGATGGCCAGAAGGGGGCCACTAGAATCAGTGAGACATTGCTGTGCAAAAGGAACTTGTTCAACACTTGCCTTATCAAGTTGAATGGGGGAAAGGCATACAGATCCTTGATCGACCAGTCCAGAAGAAAAGCATCCACTGCCCAATCCTGGCAACTTTGCTCCTCCGCTAAAAGTTGAGCTTACCCTAAACAAATCTGTGACTAACCAAGTATTGTTCAGGTCTGCCCAGAGGAGGAGGTCTCTTGCTGCCTCGTACATAGAGAAAGACAGAGTCCCCACTTGCTTTCTTACATACAAAAGAACAGTCTTGTTGTCTGCATAAACCACTATCGTTTTGTTCTTCACCTCAGCAGCGAAGGACTGAAGGCCCAAATGTATTTCCTTTAGCTCCTTCACATTTATGTGTAAGGACTTTTGATCTGGGGACCAAGTTCCTGACACTTCGTTCCTCTCTAAAAGAGTACCCCATCTCAAGTCCAACATATCTGAGAAGTTAAGGACTGGGCTCAACTAACAGAGAGACCCACCTTCAGACAGTCTCTTCTCTGAATTCCACCAAAGGAGATCTTCCTTTATTTCCCGAGTTACTGGCAACACACTCGAGACTGGAAGCATCTTCCTGTTCCAGCTCGCTTTCAAAAAGGATTACAAGGATCCGAGCTGTAGCCTGCCGAGAGAGACAAACTGTTCTATCGACAATAGAAAGCCCTAAAAACTCTGCCAACTGTAGGCTGAACATTCGTCTAAAGAAAGCACCTCCTGCATCTTTCTTGGGCATGATTCTATCCTTTTCGGGGTTGGAAGAACCCGAAAATTCTGATACATAAATAAGGTTTTCATGATAAAACTAATATTGTAATACTCACCTGAATACCTGAATTAGCCTTGGTCACTGACCAGCCCGAATACAACCCCACACATTTTCCCCACAAGGTAGGCATTTAACTGTCAGCGCTACCTATGCTGCAGGTAAATTATGTCCACTGAGTTACCTGTGGTATCACTGGCAATGCTGCTGCAAATACCAGCCACCAGAGGCCAACTTCCTCAACTGAGTCATTCACTATCAAACTGAAGAGGGAAGGAGGGTGGGAATCATTCAGGTGTTCAGGTATTACAATTTTAGTTTTATTATGAAAACTTCATATTGCAATACACTCCCTGATCACCAGAATTAACCCGATTAACAACACTTAAAAGGAGGTAGGATCAATCTGAATCAGCCCAACCTGACAACAGCACATATGCAGGTAACTAAATATCAACCCACCATGTGTAAAAGTACGTAACCTCACCTAGTTTTCCAACTCGGTAGGTGAGGATGCTTCCAAAGAGAGTACGTCAACGTCAGTCTCTTATCTAAGGTCTCGTCTCAGTCGTAATTGCCTCCCATGTGGTATTCTATACCTCTCATGCATGGATGGGAAAATGAAGCTTCCCATGTGGCTGTCTAGACTACCATGCTTGGAGGAGAAGTTGAGTGAGCAGGCCCTTCGTGTTCTCAGCTGTTCATTGTGGAAACGTCCTCCTCTCTAACAAGACCATTGCAGAGCGCAAAGGGCGCCTTCAACAGAAACCTCTAACGAATATCTGGATAGTGCTGAGGTAGATGATTTAGAAAGAAGTCTCTCCTCTTCTTACCAAAGAACGCTGTACAGCCAGCCGAAATGTTAGCCTGGTATGCCAATCCCATCGAAACCGAAGTGATGAGGTTGTCAAACAGAACAGGATCGGAAGGAGAATACCCATCCTGTTTTAGAAACCCATCAACCGAGACTACATCCACAGAGTGGGACAAGGCCTCTGACTGGCTGCAAAAGGTGTCCAAAATACAGACCTCATGAGATGCGACCCCTACCAACCTATTCGACGAAGACACCCAAGAGAGACGAGAAAGAAGAGCCTCAAACCGATTCACTGAGAGGAACTCTCCCAATAAGAGACCCTAACCTAGAATCCACCTCCATCAACCAGGCCAAACTAGATCAGCTTACTTGATGTTTGAGAGAATACAGCATCTCAAACATTGACTGATTTGGTTGTGTAGGTGCCTCAGGAGTGCTTTCATTAGCCAGAGAAACACCCACATCTAGTACTGACTCCTCTTCCATAGAATATTCTCTATCAGGCTGGTCTGACTGAACTGGAACAGGAAAAAGAGACAGGTTGACCACCTGTAAAAGCTACACTCAATGACCCAGAACCCACTACCCCTGACATACCTGGTGCCATCACACCTGAGCCCACCACACACTGTTGCGCAAACCATATACCAACCATAGACCATGACGCAACAGTTGAGCCAGTCCAATTCGACTGCGCAAACCACACGCCACTCAGCAACAATGACATAACACCTGAGCCAACAATACCTGGGCAAACAACACCAACACCTAAGAGTGGAGAAGCCGCAACACCGGGTCCCCCTAAACCTGGCTGAACCAACAAAACACCTGGACAAGAATCCGGAGCAGAAGTCACATTGATTAAGGGATGGGGAGTAAGTAATCCCAGATACTAACCAGGAACCAAACCAGAACCAACATTGCACACCTTAAACAGAGGAAAAGACAAAACCCACAGGGAAGTTGAGAAAGAAGTCAAAGATGGAGAGAAAAGGGAAGAAGCCACACTCTAAGTAACCACTGGAGCACCCACCACCGAAGTTGGACAGGTGGAGAACATACCGACCGGAACCGCACTCAAAGGTGCCTCTACGGACATGTTACGCACTGAGGAACCCATCGGAATTGCCAATTAAAGATTACCATCTACTCTAGTGAAAGAAGAGACCGAGGATACAATTGGTACTGATACCTTCGACGATGGCACAAACGAATTGCCAACAACAGTACCACCTGCATGAACCACAGCGGCGACATTATGTCTCAAACCCAGCAGAGGATGAATATACGGCTTTGCGGAAGATTCCACAACCGCCTGAGAAGCATGTAGACCAGAAGTCTGAGAAACTACTGACCATTGGAAGGTGCTAAGGGAGAAGGCACAGAAACAGGATGAGCGATAGAAGACTCTGAGGCGACATCCGAAGAATGACCAGAAAAGCTAATTGTGTAAAGACCTTAGAAGGTTTAGAATGAAAAGTGGGAAGGGAAGGATCAGAAGCAGCAGGAGAGGCCATAGTTTTTAGAGAAAGAAAATAAACCCACTCTGTTTCCCCCTGATAATCTTGATAGTAAACCTCATTAGCAAACTCGGGAAAATTCTAAAATACATGATCGTGAATGTTGGAAAATCCAAAATTGAAACAGTATAACTAAATACTTATAACCCTGCAACAAACCTAACAAATTTCCATTATACTCAGCCAAATCAAAACCCTGATCACCAGAGTTAAGGCCACCAAAAGACAACCCAAACTTATCCACAGAGGAAAGGGAACCTTCGAAGATGAAAGAGTACTATCCAAATTATCAGATTCCAACAAACCAGAAACCACATCTGCATCTGCACACCCACCTACAGACTTGGAAGCCTTCTTTCGCAGACTTCGAAGCAGGAAATAAAACAATAGATGGATCCAAAGACGAACCCGTCATGCTAGAAACCAACACTGAACTTAAACCCGACGAAACCTGCCCCTTCTACTTGTCTTCCTGCAAACCACCTAATCTATTATCCCAACTCGTCTGAGCTAAATCTATATCAACCACAGAACTTACAACTTGAGGGGAAAAGGGAATTCTGCTGCCAAAAGTGCCTGCTCTGTGCCGGTGGGGCCGGTAGATCCTACCTCCAAGGCTTGCAGATCTCCATGACCCCCAGTACCTGTTAGGGCTGGTTATGGAACAGGCAGGGGACCTTAAAGAGAACAATTAGAATCACACTAACACTACTATGTCTCTACATTTACTCATCAGGCTAGAAAATAAGCTTGACATACTAGACAATAACCTTTCCTCTAACTTTCTAAATATAACTCTGATTCTAAGGCTTCTTCATCAACTGACTGTACCTCTACCATTGATCCTGACCTACGCTTACTCTCAGAGGATAAGGATTTCCTATGCTTAATGTAATCTCAAGAGTCAATTAGAAAGTAATTGACGCTTAAGAACAGTTAAACTTCGATCAGAAGTCTTCTTAGGCATACCAGGGTGCTTTTTCCGAGACGGAATCTCATGGTTGCCACCTTCGTTAAATCTGGCAAACCAGCACTGAACTGAACGCCTCCTCGCACCCAGCTGATTTGATCTGCTTTGTTTTAAGGCCAGATTGCTTCAAAGCACATATCTCTGCTATTATCTGTTAACTCAAGTCACTGTCTTGTGCTATATTAAGGTTACTGGGGGCAATAAAGTGATATGTGGTAGGCAAAAATTGTGGTGGGAGCGCTGACCAAAAAATATATACAGGCGCTTATCAAACCTCCAAACACGTAACTTAGAGCTCTCTCCTTGTCACTCCTTGTCAAGTGTCTAAACTCAACCCCTTTCTCTACACCCTGTGAGCATCCTAATGCACTGATAAAATTTCTTCCCAACTTTTCCGTTCCTTCAAAATTCAACAAGATATTAAGCCGCTTGACCCTAAGAGTACTGTATATATAGTATATTGTATGTATATACATTATACAGTCCGGTCCCGAATTGTGTATGTTAGAATTGTGTGATTCCCCTTTTATATGGTCGCTAGTTCTCAAAAATAATTTTCTGTATCAGCGAAGCCATTCAAAGTCTGCGAGTCACGCATCGCAAATCGTATCAAATCTCCTCGAGCCTTCAAGGCCCAGAAAGTGCTTAAGGAGAAGCTTCCAGTGATGTGGAGGGCTAATGCGAAAGCCTGGGTAACGAGACTTTGGTTCACAGAGTGGGTAAATCTGTGTTTCGGCCCAACAGAGAAGAAATTCTTGGAAGAGAAGCGCCTCCCTCTGAAATGTCTGCTGGTGTTGGACAATGCCCCTGCTCACCCTCCTGGCCTCGAAGAAGATATCCTAGAGGAGTATATTCGTTTATCAAGGTTCTTTATCTTCCGCTTAACACCACCCCTCTCCTCCAGCCCATGGACCAGCAAGTGATATCGAACTTCAAGAAGCTGTATACGAAACATCTTTTCAAGAGATGTTTCGACATCACCGATACCACAAACCTCACCTTGCGTGAATTTTGGAAGGAGCATTTCGATATCGTAATATGCATCCGACTCATCGACCAAGCTTGGCAGGAGGTTTCGAGGCAAACCTTGAATTCTTGTGGAGGAAACTCTGGCCTGATGACGTATCCGCCCGAGACTTCAAGGGATTCGACGTGGGCGAAACTGATGCAGATTCAGAAACAGTCGACGATCCTGAAACTGTTTCGCAACCAGATCTTGACGAGATCGTTGCACTCGGCAAGTCCATGGGGCTGGCCGTCGATGAGAACGACATCAATGACCTTCTCAAGGAGCACCAAGAGGAGCTTACAACAGATGACCTGAAGGAGTTGGAGGCCATGCAACATAACGTCGTTCAAGAAGAGTTCTCTAGCAGCGGCAAGGAGGAGGAGGAACCTATGACAACGGCAAAAATTAAGGATGCTCTAGCTGCTTTTCATAAAGTGCAATAATTTGTAGAAAAAACACCCCCCAAAAAGGGTTACACAGGTTGTATGCTTGCGCAGTTCAATGGCATTTGCCTGAGTCATTTCAGGAACATTGTGAAAAGCAGGCAGAAGCAATCTTTCTTGGATAGTTATTTTATAAAGAGGCCTTTAGTAGGAGTAAGCAAACAGGAAGATCCAAGTGATACGAAAAAACAAAGTTGAAAGTGGTGAAGAAATTGAAATTTTGTAAAAAAAAAAAAAAAAAAAAAAAAAATTAAAAATCATTTTAAGTTTTTTGTAGTGTTAATGTTTTCTGCCATCTGGTAATGTGTTTTGTAAAGTTTAGTGTTCATGTTTTCTGCCATTTGTCATCCTCCTCTGTCGCCACTTTTGGAGATCGCCTCACTCGAAAGGTAAGGTTCCACATTTTACTACGTATATACGTATGTACGTACAGTATTTCTCGTACCATGTACACTAATACACTTTATTTACAGGTATGTAGTACATATTACTAGTATATATGTAGTTTAAGTTAGGTATTGAATGGTCCAAATTGTTCTATTTCATTGTTTATTGGTCAATTTAGCTTTATTATAAAATTTACAGAGGTGTTTTTGTAGGGTTTGGAACGAATTAGGCAATTCACATGTAAATGGAATTTTTATTCTAAAATTAATATTAATAATACTTACCTGTATAATTTATCTAGCCCTAAATCCCCAAAAACCGCACCAAAATTTACCACATTGGCAACCCTGTTACCTCCTATTCTGTCCGCCAGTTGGCAACACTGTCGTTGACAGATACGAAAACCTTCCCTCAAATCAGTTGTGATAGGCAGATCGTGGGGTAGGATGGGTGGGACTAGATAAATTATACAGGTAAGTATTATTAATATTAATTTTAGAATAAAAATTCCATATTAATAAACATTACCTTAATATAATTTATCTAGCCCGATTAACCACATTGAAAAGGAGGAGGGAATCTGAATACAATTTCCCCTTCGGACAGAATAGGAGAAAACAAACAAAGAAATATATATCATAGGCAGTCAAAACTCAACCCAAGGTCAAAGATACTAACAACTCAAAGTCTCCTACCATAATGCCACAACTGCGGTAGCACAGGACAAGGAGTAAGTGCATAGTCAGTCCGTCTGTACTAAAGTCAGGTGACCGACCAGGTGACCAGTCAGACGAATTGCGGACAGCAAGGCTGCACCCTGAAGACTATCAAGCACTATTCTTTCCCTAAAGGATGAGTGTCTGGACTGTCTGGGCGATTCAAAGCTAAGCAAACCTTGGGGGTGTATCAACGCAACCCGAAGTCGCCAGCAACGCTCATGAGCAACTCCTAACTCGAGCTTTCTGGTGCCAAGAGAAAGGAGCGCGGAGCGAAAAGGCGATTCAGTCCCGAAGGACGAATGCCTGACAGTCCAACCTGGTCTCATGTTACACGATCATCGGGGGTGTATCAACGCAACCGACTTCGTCAACAAGAAACTCAGGGCTACTAAATGTCGCCTGATCTCCACGAGTGTCTGACTCTGAGAAGACAGGTGAGACAAAAAGTAGATGGTGAGCGAGTCACAGATGACAGCAGACGATCCATCGACTAATTCCCTGTCCAGGACAGTGGAAGAAGCAGGAGTCGTCAGGACAAGCGAACCAGTGGCTAGTCCTAGGTCAGCATCGACTCTGGGAGAAGCGTAGTCGCCAGTGCCGACAACCCAGTGGCTGGAACCATTTCACACTGAAAATGGAAGCAGCATGAGTTGCCAAGCAGTCAGTCCTTGTCATCAAAAACACCTAAATACCAAACTGCCTAATTCCCATTATAACTACGTCAAAAAACTGCCATGGGTTATAATATACAAAAACAAAAAATATATACAACAAAAAAATTAATGAATAATATACAGGTAGCAACCAAACGTAAAACAGGAAGACTACCCAATTCTCCCTTTCTGACGACCTGTCCTGCCATCATCACCAACGGGCCCAAAGAACGAAGGTCGCCTAGAACTAGAGAAATATCCCTCAAGTAAAAAGAGGCAAAAAACAGAATTAGAACGCCAAGTCGCCGCCTCAAGCACCTTGGCGACTGAGACATTCTTCATAAAAGCTACTGATGTAGCAACTGCTCTAATACTGTGTGCTCTCGGCGTCTGGTCTTCCCCAGCAGCCGAACCACCAGTTTTAACGATCAGATCTCTGAGAAAAAAGGATACACCATTCTTTGAAATAGGTCTCTTGACATTTCGGGGTGAAACAAACAGATGACGGGGACGACCCTGAATGTCCTTCGTGCGGCGTAAATAACATGAGAGCGCCCTAACAGGGCAAAGAACTAATTCCTCATTTAAATTACCAACAAAGTCGACCAGCGACTTCAGTACGAAAGACCTGGGAATGGATTATCAGACGATTCAGTCTTTGCGACAAATTCAGGAAGGTATGACAAAATCATGTCTTGTCCAGATCTGGCAACCAGAAAAGAGAGTGCTTGCAGTTCACCCACCCTCTTGGCTGTAGCCAGTGAGACAAGGAAGAGTGTCTTAGAAGAGAGGTCCCTAAATTTGACAGAATTCAGAGGCTCAAACGGAGGGAACCTTAAGGCTTGAAGGACTTTGTTAACGTCCCATGTCGGAGGCGAACACTGCGGCCTGGGTCGAGATAGGGAAAAAGATCGAAGTAAATCTCTAATGACATAAGATGAAGAGATCTCAGGAAGCCTTGCCTTAACAAAAACATAGGAAAGCATAGACCTATAACCCTTAATGCACGAAGGTGACAGGGCCCTGTCATGATGTAAATGAACTAAAAACTCCGCTACTTTTCGGTAAGGAAGGTCTAGAAATTGAATGTCCTTGAGACTTACACCAACGTCTGTAAACCGACCATTTAGCCTGATAATTTACTCTGGTTGATTGCCGCCTGGCAAGAGCCAACTGTCGCGCCACTCTGGAGGAGAACCCTTCGTGCTTGGAGAACCTCCTGACAGTCTCCAGGCATGAAGATGAAGCAATGTGGAGCCTCTGATGGAACCGATGAAAATGGGGTTGTTTGAGAAGATCTGGTCTCTCTGGCAGGCGAATGGGGGGTTCCACCAGTGCTTCCAGAAGGTCGGGAAACCACTCCTTCTGTGGCCAGAAGGGGGCGATCAAGGCGAGATCCAGACGCTTGGTTGCCCTCACTTTGTTGAGGACTGACCTCACCAGAGAGAACGGAGGAAAAGCATAGGCTTGAAGTCCCTCCCAGTCCTGCAAAAGAGAGTCTGTCCCGGCACTCTGAGGACGGCTGGTAAGGGGCGAAGAATATCTGGCACCGAAAATTCAGTGGGGTGGGCAAACAGATCGACTGTGACAGGCCATTTCTTCCTGAGGCTGTCGAAGACTTCCTGGCAAAGTGTCCACTCCGACCCTTGAACTTCGTTCGGTCTCGACAAGGCGTCTGCTAAGACGTTGTGATGGCCCAGGATAAACTGAGGGACCAAACGTAATCCCCCTGTCTTTCTGCCCAACACAGGATTGATCGGGCTTCTTGAGTGAGAAGATCCGACTGTGTGCCGCCTTGGTTTCTCAAGTACGAGACTGCTGTGGTGTTGTCGACAAAGATCGCGACAACCGACTCCAACAGTTGTTCCTGAAATGAAAGAAGGCCTAGGTACACTGCCCTCAGTTCCCTCCAATTTATTGACATGCTCCTCTCCTCCTCTAACCAAAGGCCCGAAGCGGCTTCGGAGCCCAGGCGTGCGGCCCAACCTTGATCCGAGGCGTCTGACCAAAACATTAGGTCCGGAGGAACCGAAAGAAGAGATGTCCCTGACTTGAGGCGGTGAACTTGCATCCACCAACGGAGATCCTTCCGACATTGTGGAGAAGAGGCGACTATCGTGTCCTCGGACACGAAATCCCATGACTGGCGAAGTGTCGACTGAAGGGACCTCATTCTGAGACGACCTCTGGGAACCAGTTGGATGAGGGATGACAAATGGCCCAGGAGAGACCTCCAAAGAGAAACTGGCTGCATTACGGAGGACAAAAATTCTTCGATCAGACTCAGAAGCTTGTCTATCAGTTTCTGAGCGGGAGAAGCCCTCAAAATCTGGAATTCAAAACAATCCCAGATAAGGTCATGATCTGGCAAGGGATTAGATTGGACTTGTCGAAGTTGACACGAATGCCCAACTCGACACAAAAAGACAGAACTATCTCCCTCGACCGGAGACATTTCTCTAGAGATTCGGCCTGGACTAGCCAATCGTCCAGATACCGAAGCATCCTTACATTTAACTGATGCAGAATAGCTGAAACAGGAGCCATCACCGAGAAAAGAACCTGTGGAGCAGTGGTGAGGCCGAAACAAAGGGTCTTGAACTGGAAAACTCCCGAGTCCGTGAAAAACCGAAGGTAAGGTCTGCTTCTTGGATGGATGGGGATTTGCAGATAAGCATCCTGCAGATCGATGGAAATCATCCAGTCCCCCCTCCTGACGGATGAAAGAACAGTCTGGACCGTCTCCATCCTGAACTTGGACTTTAGAATGAATTTGTTCAAAACCGAAAGATCTATGATGGGGCGCCAGGCACCCGAGGCCTTTAGAACTACAAACATCCGAGAGTAAAACCCGGGAGAAGGAGGAGCTCGCTCTATGGCATCCTTCTCCAAGAGGGCCGAAAGCTCCTTCTCCAAGGCTTGACCCCTGATTGAGTGAGGGGAATAACTGCTGAACTCGAGAGGACGATTGGAAAGTGGAGGTCTGGAAACAAAAGGGATCTCGTAACCTTCCTTCAGGACCTCCACCACCCAAGCATCCACCGCTCTCCCCTGCCAAGCTGACCAATGGCCGGAGAGACAAGCTCCTACTGCGGTCTCCAGGCGAGGTGATGACTCCTACTTCCGAAAATTCTTACGCAGAGACAAGGAAGAAGAAGAAGAAGAAGAAGAAGGTCCTCCTGGAGGTTGAGCTCTTTCTCTGCCCTTGGAGCCACGCCAAGAACCTCTCCCGCGTTTCAAAGGGTGAGCACCAGAGGATGAAGAAGAGGCACCAGGCAACCTGAGATGTACTCTGGAAAAAAGAGCCAGAAGGAGGTTGTTTGGGCTGGAGCAGAAGGTACAGATCTGGTCCTAAACTTACGCTTACTCCTTGAAGGAATGGGAGGAAGACCAGAGGAAAAAGCTCTTGATAAGGCCCAGTGAGCTTGGGAAGAGGCATCACCTTGATGTTCCTTCAAAACCTCAGAAAGCACAGAAATATCGAAAAGGAAATCGCCAAAAGGAGAAGAGGACAACAGACGGGTTCTCTGAATCTCCGATACAGAGGAGGGTAACTGCGACAAATACAGGTTACGCCTTAGAGAAACAAGAAAGGCCTGCATTGAAGCAGCAAGCTCGTTCTGATGTACAGAAGCGATTGAAATGGATGAGCAGAATTTCTCAAAAAGAGGAGCATCAGGAGGAACAAACCCGGAGTCCTTGATAATACATTAAAAGCCCTCCGAGGACCCACATATTGAAGGATTGAGCTTCTTGTAAGGAGCTCATAACAGCCTCCATAGCAATAAAATCTTCAATTGAGACAGAGACCGAAGCCTTAGAAGGCAAGGGTTGACTTGAAAGTCGGACAAAATCAGGATTGGGCTTGGGGGTGGGGGGTTCGAGAGAATGAAGAATCATCCGCCACCTGGTAAACTCCTCGCCGGTGTCGTAGAAGAGAAGAGAGCTTCCTCTTCCCTTCCCGATCACCTTCGAAAGTTTAGCGGCAACGTCCGTCCTCACTCTCGCGAACCTCTGGGCAAAGGGAAAACGTAAAAATTCCCGTGACCGGGAAGGACCGTCAAGAAAAATCCCGTCCCTTCTGTAATACAACGCGGCGGAGGCTGCTTCTGCTAGGCCTCGCCTGAGGAAGAAAACTCAAAATTAAATCAAAAAAGTTTCTTGAATTCTACATCATGACATCCATTCGAGGAAACATCAATATCACACGAATCCGCGTCATCATCATCATCATCGTCAGATCCTAACTTAGAAACTTCCTCTGAAGTAAAATCCTGACGACTAGCTATCTTAGGTCTGACACTAACTATCCCTTCCCCCTTCTCCTAAATAAGCGCCCTTTGGCACTGTTACGGGACTAACAGGGGACACGTTGGGTAAAGATTCGTTAGGCACCTGCCCGGACCGGATCCCCCCTAGGCCTCGCCACGACGGGGTTCACAAGCCGGGTATCTGTCGCACCGTTACCCATGGTGCTGTCGACAGGCTACCTGACGAGGAGCTGAAAATGAATCTAAAAGTGTGTTAGACATTCTAGTAAAGGCTTCTTGAAAATTCTCTGACAGATTGTTAAAACTTAGCAGAAATATCTCTATCTAGACTAAGCTGTAATTTCTTAAAATTCTGTTTCCAGGTAGTTTCCATTGCCAAAATCTTCGAATCTACATCAGAACTAACTTCACTAATTACCGGTTGTACAGGGGGCAAAGCATCAATTAATTCGGAATCGGAGTCGTACGATACCGAAACCGAAGAGCCAGAATCATGAGCGCCCAAGTCAAAGAATTCGTTAGATACAGTTTTAGCAATCGATTTCTTTTTCTCCTTAACCGATCTTTTACGCTGCAAGATTGTTTGGCGTTTCATATAAGCAGTCATATCCTCGTCAGACCAGGGCTTACATACTCACAACGAGAAGTCAAGTCACAAACCTGTCCACGACAAGAACTACAAATGTCATGGGGTTCATACTCCCTGCTACTCATCCTTGTCCCACAAACCGGGCAGTTCCTGATGTTGCTGGCAGAAGGAAGCATCGTAATTTCTTGGTAATACATTGTAGAATTGGACAGGTCAGTAGTTCCGGGTCGCGCAAAAGTTCGTAATTTAAGATAAGAACCACAACAGAAATCAAAGTTAATTCACTATTTCGTGATGTAATGCGGAGTGCAGTGGTAATCATATAAAGTTTCATCTAACAAATAATGAAAGCTTTAAAGGCACAAAAATGTTTAAGGAAATTTATAAAGAGCGGCCGTGATGTAAACAACACGGGCGCTCGTTAACAACTGATTTGAGGGAAGGTTTTCGTATCTGTCAACAACAGTGTTGCCAACTGGCGGACAGAATAGGAGGTAACAGGGTTGCCAATGTGGTAAATTTTGGTGCGGTTTTTGGGGATTTAGGGCTAGATAAATTATATTAAGGTAATGTTTATTAATAATGTGGTTCAAGATACGAAAAAATCAGGTTACGAAGGCCACTTCCGAATGGATTAATTTCATATCCTGAGGTACAACTGTATTTTTAGAGGGCATTTTTGCATTTCCACGGCAGGTTCTGGAACCTATTCCCGCATAAAAGTGGGGGAGCACTACATCACTTGGCATGGTGCCATTGAGGAACTACCAAGGTTACCTAAGACCCAGGAAACAAACCCTTTAGGCACTTGGAAAATAAGACAGGAGGAAAGACAGATATCCAAATGTCCCAGGGACTGTTGAAAGAAGTTTCCCCAAAGCACCCCAAGGTTTGGAACAGATAAGCAGAATAAATTTTCTGCATAACCTTTTGGCAAAGAGGTTGATTCTTGGAGTTAAACAAAAATAAAAAACCCTTTCCATATGCATGAAAGCAGGGACCAACCTGTCCTGATGAACTTCCCCGGCTGCTGACCTGGTCTGCCACATAATTCTTCTGGCATAATGTTTGTGCCTGACAACTCAACTGTCCATCGCACAACCTTGCAAGTATTCCTAAGAAGCTGATGTGCACAGAATAATTATTCACTGTGCACACAGCTAAAACAGAGATATCTTCCACATGTAAGTTTCCTCCTCCTTAATGCATCTAAAAAGACAAAAAGAAAAAAATGAAGCATCTCCTGAAGTGGGTCTGTTGAATGGAATACCCTTTAAGAGGTTCTCTTCATCCAGGCACCACGGTAGGTCTTCCTTCCCTCTTGGTCAATGGGAATGAAGTGAAAGGAAGGGTTTCTTAAGAGCCAAACAATGCTGCTTTTATTGCAACTCAAGTGAGCACTGATGAAGGTGCCTGAAAGGCAGAAGTGCCTTCGAGGATGAAACATGATCAAGGGCAACCTATCAAAGTTGGGTTTCTTGTTTGTCACCAAAGGGACTGAGCTGTCACATGCTAAAGAAAGCTCCCATATATGCCAACTCCTCTAACTATTACCATATCTATCAGTAAGTTCTCTTGTATGCCTGGCTCTTCGACACAAGATCAGACTTACTTGAAGTTATTGCTCCCCCTCTGGTCTGTCAGTAATTTAGCAAAGCCACCAGGAAAGCATTAGTAGGATGTGGTAAAGTTTGTGCCATTATCTCACATGGGAAAAGTTTGCCACATGTACCTAGGTAGGAACTGTCAAGAGTACTGGCTTGTTGCCTACCATTTCTACGTAACCTTTGGCCTTCCTCTCCTGAAGCAAAACCTCTCCACTGCAAGGGAAACCATCCAGCATCATTGCAGGATATACTTATGCAGAATAACAAACTGGTTACAGTAACTTTGAGGACAGAGAATGAAAAACCATCCACTATCCTTCATACTTTTAACGGTTACTAACTTTGCTAGTTCAAGTCCATGTTGAATAAACAAGAACATCACACTGTACATGCAATTAAAATAAGGAAATTTCAACTTTATGATCCCTCAGAGCACATGACCACTTAACTTGACCACTATATGGAACCCCACCTTCCTTAACCTGACTTAAAATACTGAAAAATGATATTGTTATTGTACAATAAAGTTTCATACATACTTACCTGGCAGATATATACTTAGCTATAGACTCCGTCGTCCCCGATAGAAATTCGAATTTCGCGGCACACGCTACAGGTAGGTAGGTCAGGTGATCTACCGGCCTGCCGCTGGGTGGCAGGAATAGGAACTATTACCTTCTAAGGACAGATTTTTCTCTTCCACCTGTCTCCTGAGGGGAGGCTGGGTGGGCCATTCAATCGTATATATCTGCCAGGTAAGTATGTATGAAACTTTATTGTACAATAACAATATCATTTTCATACATTCAACTTCCCTGTCAGATATATACTTAGCTGATTGGCACCTTTGGCGGTGGGTAAGAGACAGCTAGTTACTGATTAGACAGGTAAACAACATACGTTGTAGGTAATAAATAAATAAAACCTTGGTTCCTATGTGTTTAGACGAAGGGTTGACCTCCTAGCTATTGCTAGGAGTCTGCTTCGTCTCAAGAGCCCTCAGCGAGGATGTGACCTATGGCTAAGAGTTCTGTAGATCTGTCAATGGGGTCTTATCCACTTACTTGACAGAATCTAATGGTTATTTGTCAAAGGGGTCCTATCCACTTACATGACAAAACACCTATGCTACTGGCATAATTAAGGAGCACAACACCGATCCCGATCACCTGATCCTAACACGAGGGTTTGTGCTTAATTTGAAAAGAGCTATCCCCAAACTCATTTCAAATAACCCAAAGAAAATAGTATACTTATGTTAAAATAAAATTTTTTAACTCACTAGTTAAAGGATCAGTGTCGGGCTCCCTATCCCAGCAACGTATCCGTAGACACGTAACCAAGAGAGAAGGATCTCTCATAGGTCAAGTTGACCTCCTTCGTGCAAAGAGAAGACAACACAGAGTTGCATCTCCCGTAAATTACAGCTAATATGTCTCTACGACATATTGTTATGGAAAGAACAAGAATTGTTAAAAGCTCGCACTTCACGCGCTTTTAATTCTCAGCTGTTTGAAGGAATCATCAAGTTACTTAAGAAGTGCTTTAGAGATCACACTTTGAAATTGATCTCTTCTGGATGAAGCCTAGAGCCTGGCTTGTGCCTGGCTGGCTCCTCGCGCCTGGCTCGGCCCGTCGCGCCTTGTCTGAACGCCTCGCGCTTGGCTGGCGCATGTTGCTTGCCTGGCGCCTGGCTAGCGCCTTGCTCCTGCCTGGAGCCTGGCGCCTGGCGCCTGGCGCCTGGCTGACTTCTCCCACTTGCTGGAGCTTCGAGCTTGTAAAGAGTCTCGAGGAAACTGGCGATGCCCACATCGGACACTTTTTTCCGATTTATTTGCCTCTAGCGCATCTGCGCCAGGCTGGAGGCAGGCTCCTTCTCCTCATCAGACAATGACAGTGTTTATTTGGACTGTCTTCCTCTGGCGTCTTTACGCCTGTTCTGGTATTTTGGCGCCTGATTGGCGCTACATTGTCCGAAAGTCCTTAACATCCACAATCGTTTATCAGGAGACTGGAGAAGGGTGGAAGAAATTCTTCACTTTGAGCTTTTGGTCTCTCCGGTAAGGGGAGGTGATTGTAATCAGCTACATCCAGTAGACGATAGCATATCTAACCGTACGAGAGATAAGTCTTCTCGAGGAGGGTCCTTCTTGAATACTTCCGTGCCTCACGAGATCTCTTCTTACATGTTGAAGGGGTTGTCTCGTTGCAGAATCTTCCCTATCCTTGCCCGAAGGAAGGGAAGAAGCCTGGAAGTCGAAGGAGACTCCGAGCTGAAATTGGGAGTACTCCTGATTTCTAGCTCTTTATTCGTATCCCTCTGAACACCTTCTGGGAAGCATTTCGAGCCGTCATCGCATACCAAAGACTCTGTAGGCAAACGTTTGAACCATTCTACTGTAGATGAAAAACGTAAGTACTCGCCTGGACAACGAAACCTCTATCTGAAAACATTGAATCAGGAATAGGGGGTTTCAGTTCTTTTGCTAGACATACTATGCTGGCAAGAACCCATTGTCTAGTCTCCATAGAATCTGATGCGTGATTCCAATGCTCAAAAAATTCACTTGTCTTCTTGGTCGTTTAGGAACCCAGAGAAACAAAGAATTCCCTCATAAAAATTTCTCAAAGAAGTTTGATGAGGAGCAGTTCCATCTTGTCGGAACATGGAATCTGTGGCCACAAAAAAAGATCCCATTAAAGAAGTACATGATATCCTATCTTGTCATATTAAGGTATATATCGAATAAGATCCTGAAGATCTTAATCCAATCTGCTATCTCCAATTCCCTTTTGTGTAGAGACAGAGTAATAGTCCTTTTATCTGCGTTCTTTGATAGCAGATATATACAAAGGTGATTCTTCCCTCTGAAAGGGAAGAAAAAACCGCTATGTGGTTCACAGAGGTATCGGAAGAGGACAGTTTCCTCATTCCCTCTAGCACGATCTGCAGCAATTCTATGTCATAGGCCATGACTATTGTCATCTACCTTGAAAAATCCTCCTCATTTATGTCCACTTCTGGTCAGTCTGCATGCAGACAGACTCAGAGTGGAGAGGTTGTTAAGGTCCATTTAATAATAGATGCTGATAGAATATCCAGACTCTTGGAAAAGACTTCCAAAAACATGCTGTGAGAAGAACGTGACCTCTGTGAATCCAACCTCTCTGAAGCCAAAATGAGGCATAAAGTATTATCCTCTCTTTCTTTGACGCCCTTATCTTAAATTCTGTAAAGAATTTATATTTATATTTATATTTAGGGGAAAAAAAGACTATAGTATATTCCCCTTTCTATAAAATAAAGATGGCGTATATTGCTACCTCTCTTGGTTCGAGGAAAAGGAAGCATTCTATAGGAAGCCTGTTCGTCTTCTACCTTGCTAAGAGATCTATGAAGAAGACTTCCGCAGTTTCTCACAACTCTTTCCAATAAATGTTAGACATACATTAACAGTTATTATCGTCGATCGAGAAGGTTCTCACGGACATGCAAAATCTTGCATCGAACCTCTTTTTCCAAATAGGTTCTCTTTGTTAACGCGAACAGGAGCGAAAAAAGAGATTCTCAATGCTCTTTGCGATATGAGAGAGTCGTGGAATTGGCCTAAGTGATTAATACTCTTTATGTTATGTACCAGAACATCTGTGCCTTTATGGTACACGACATCCTTACACATGTTAATTCCGTTTTTAGTAGGAAAAAACTCTTATATACGTAGTATCTTGTATTCAGGGAAACCATTTCTGCCACGAAGAGAATGTTTCCCATTCCACTCATCCATCTTCTCTTGAGCAATATCTGATTCTAAAAAGGTTGTGTGCGTTTCTCGAAAGACTTGACCATACCGTAGTCTTAAAGTGAATTCTCTACTACATCCATCTTCTCCCACTAAGCATGTATTCTAATAAGCCATGCTTTCGTAAGCATGAGAGCATTATATAATATAATGTTCTGCTGTGTTAGAATCCTTTAATAATGTTCCCTACGGTAAACAGCATTGAAAGGTTATAATATCTTTTTTATTGAAAACTTCTTAGCAAAAGGCAGGACAATATTTTTTATTTTATGTTAGCTTAACTATCCCCTCCATTCGCGACTAAGTCCATGATTGTAGGGGGAATATACGGTTAACCATTCAATCCCGTTGGAGAGAGAGATGCAACCAACTGGTAATGACCGAGACCTGGATGGTACTGTATTGGCCTTACTCTTACAATGACAGCCCTGCCGTCTCGCTCGCTGCCTGGCTGCATTCATCGTGAGTTGCCAGTTACTTCATTTAATGAAGGAATATAATAAAATTATTCCCGAGCCTAAGGAAGCTCTCAATAATGCCAATTTAAGCCAAACAACCTTTGTTAAATACCGAAGCTGAGTAGGCATTGTCGTAACAAACTTTTTAAGCGAAGTCCTTACCAGGAAAATCCTTGAAGGATATAGATAATTTCGTAGCGAACCACAAAGGCAACTATGGTATGCGTATATGACTTGTCATTCAGCAGTCGTATGCAGCAAGTCTTCCTTCTACATTCTTTCCTCTCCGATGCGGAGAGAGAATGGAAATTTTGCCCTCTCCGTTCTTTTCGTCAATAAACACGAATTAGCATTAGTCGAAAGAGATCGCAATGAAAACTCTCGGATCGAAGAGAATCCCTCAAATTTTTATTCTCTTGGAGATAAGGCCGTATTCTACGCCTCTATTATCTGGAAGAGCCTCTAATCAATGAATGAGAGCTCGTACGAACCTTGTTCAATTTGCAAACGATTGCCACTCTTTCTGTAAATGGTTGGTTGCATTACTTTAGTTAAGGAGGAAGATTTTAATATCGTCTTATTAGTAATGAACTAATTTTCAATAAAAAAAGGTCGCTAAGGTCTTATAACTGAGAGACCTGCTCCCTTATTGGCTTCCAATTCCGATCTATCTTCCATTTCCTGTCCATCAAGTTGGGAGAATAATGAGCAACCGGAGGAGAGCGCCTCCTTCCGTAAGGTGAAGGGCTTTTAGCAGTACCGATTCTAACCTGACAAGGGCTACGGTCGCTTGTGCGACATCTTGAGTCCCTGCCAGGAGAAGGCCGATGTTGTTCTTTTACCCTAAGGCCCTCCTGACAAGGACGGTGGCCGCTTGTGCGACAACTTTCGTCCCTACCAGGAGAAGTCCTTATATGTCGTTCTCTTTTTCATGATCAATTCCTTCCCGACAGGGGCTACGATCACCTGTGCGACACCTAGAGGCCCTGTCAGGGAAAAGAAAAATTGATCTTGAGAAATTCCAAAGAGGAGCCTCCAAGTCCGCTTCAAATCCCGATAAACTCATCCAAATTGTATTTTGGGGTTGTACAAATCCTTGCGCCAATGCTTCAGGCGCTCTAGACGGGCTTTGCGTTCCTTCGGGCTTTGCAGGCGCCTGCGTCTCCATTCGGACGCTTCAGGCGCTTTGCGCCTCGTTTCAGGCGCCTCAGGCTCTTTAGGCGCTTTGTTTTTCCTTTGAGGCGTTCTAGGCTCTCTAGGCGCCTATGTTTTATATCAGGCGCTCTAGGCTCTCTAGGAGTTAAATATTTCCCTTTAGCCACTTCAGGCTTTTCAGGCGCGTTGCGCCTCATTCCTTTTACTTGAAGAGCTTTACGGCTCAAATTTTTCAGGCGCCCGAGGCGCTCCAGGCCGCCCCAGGCGCTTCAGGCGTTTCAGGCGCCTTCAGGAGGCTTTCAGGCCGCCCTCAAGGCGCCTCAGGCGCCCCCAAGGCGCCCCAGGCGCTCCAGGCGCCCCAGGCGCTCCAGGCCCCCAGGCCCCGCTCAGGCGCGTTCCAAGGCGCTCCAGGCCGCCTCAGGCGCTTCAGGCGCTCCAGGCGCTCCAGGCGCCTCAGGCGCTTCAGGCGCCTCAAGGCGCTTCAGGCGTTTCAGGCGCCTCGGAGCTAGGCGCCTCCGCGGCCCCAGGCGCCCCAGCGCTCCAGGCGCTCCAGGCGCCCCAGGCGTCCAGGCGCTCCAGGCTCAGGCGCTCCAGGCGCCTCAGGCGCTTCAGGCGCTTAGGCGCTTCATGTCCGAGGACTAGAAGCTTAAAAATTATATATGTATGTTTAATCATTAAACGAGCGATCAACATATTCTTTAATATCTAATTCGTTCTTCTCAGAATAGATATATTTTCATATAAATGTACCGATGAGGAATTTGTTGAAATAACTCTTCAAACCCCATGGGATAGAGCCTCCCGTCTATTTGTACGGGGGACGAAAACAGGATAGGGCAATGCCTCTACCGCAACTGTTCTCGAAAGATCTCTCTCTGAGGTTCCCGATATCTACGACGAGATTATCTTGCATCTTCATTGAATCTACGCCGTTGAAACTTTCTTCTCCTTATCCGTCTAACAAGGGGGAACACATTACATTAGGTCACGCCTTTCTTTCCAATGGCGAAACTTGGCAGTCTGGTGGACGTTCTACAGAACCTGCCGAGGGACGCCCGAATTCGGTTGGGATTCCTCTGAAACCCCCCGGCGGTTGTCGACATTCCTTCTCCTCTGGGCTTTGTGAGCTTGGAAGAGGTCTAGACCTGGGAGCGAGACAGAGCCGATCAGACGCACCCTCCATTGCAATGGGGGAACACTATATTCACTTCTTACCTTTTAAAAGCTTGCATTTGAGCTATCCATTTATCTTCAATTTGCATATATAAATTTGTAGTTTCTGAGGAGTAAAAAGGTGATGAGGATGCAACAACTACTAGTACTGCTAATACTCTAACTGCTCGTTAGCACAAACGCTATTAAAGCTTATAAAGTAAGCGTATCTAGTTATATGCTTTTTTCTGACTTCCTAAAGTAGGAAATTAGAGTTTAATATTTCCTTAATAAAGTTGTAACCTTTATTACATATAATAATGAATAAATATTAATAATTCTCTTTATGGCAAACTATGTGAGTGTCTACCGATGATTTCGGTAGTTTCACTTAGTATTTTCTTCGAAATTTCGAAGCGAAATTCATTAAAAAGTTAATAAAAGCGTATGCCGAACCAAAGACCCAGTACTTCCCTGCAAAAGACAGCCCAGAAGATCGATGGCGATGAAACACGAAAATCAAATCAGGAGGAACCGTAAACGTATGTTTACAGTCCAACGATAGAGAAAAATCTGTCCTTAGAAGGTAATAGTTCCTATTCCTGCCACCCAGCGGCAGGCCGGTAGATCACCTGACCTACCTACCTGTAGCGTGTGCCGCGAAATTCGAATTTCTATCGGGGACGACGGAGTCTATAGCTAAGTATATATCTGACAGGGAAGTTGAATGTATGAAATTAAAGAACTAAGTGGAAAGATGTGCCACAACCTAATAAACCCTGGCACAATGAGGTTACCGTCCTTTGGACCTCGACTCTTAACCTTGGTTATCTCTGTCCTTTTGTGCTTTCCCTTAACCTCCCTTGACCCTGAGGATTGCCTTCCATTTCTCACTGTATTCTCATTGATAAATTTAGGGAGAACGTTAAATTCATCCTCAATTACATCTGTACTAATTAAAATCACAAACACCTTAAGTAATAGTCAATTGTTATAACTTAAAATACAACCAAATTCAACATTGCTCTCCTGAGAAAATGGCTAAAATCACATCAAAATAAATACTATCACAAAACCCTAGCCTAATTCAGATTCAAAATCACCTACCACTGAGTAGGCTGGTCATTGCCAAGACTTGCACACACCAAAACTTAAAATAATTTTCCATAGCCCACAAAACAGTCTTCACAAACTCACACAGTCTGAAAAGTTACAAGTGTATCAATCACTCAAAAAGATCCCACACTACCACAATGACTGGCCAGGCATTATTAGTCTGCTGACTGGGAAAACCACAATTCATTCATCAAGACCCGATGACATCATTATACTGGAGCTGCATTCTACTTAGTAACATACAATCATCTGGCACCATCCTGTAAATTTGTATGTCAATCAACTTCTAAAAGAGGTAAGGTTTTGTTATAGATTTTTTGGGGTAATCTTGAGATGCAAAAAAAAAGGACTGTACTTTTAGTTTTATTTACATCCACCTAGGCTAAATACTGTTAAGGAAAAAGATAAATTCTTCAATCTACTTATCATTGTGTAGAACTGTTTTGTAAAATTACCAATGACCATAACTTGAAAAGTTAAAGGCAGTCCAGGTGAAAGAGTGTAGTAGCCTAGTGACTAGGTTTCTTTGCCTTCACTTGCAACCATCACTTGGGTAGTTTGCTGCCAAGTAAATTTTAATTGAATATTAAAAATCAACCCAAGTTCTCAGGCAAGTTCACCACCACTGTCAGACCAAATCACACACTACGCATATATCTTTTACATAGCTATAGATAATCCCTCAACTAGGAATTACACGGTGTAATTGAGGACTACTCGTACCACATCCTGGTTCCCACCAGTTGCCTACAGCAATAGGCTACTGCTATTTCCTACTTCGGATTTGTGATAGCCTATTTACCATCTTTAGATTATTTTTGCATTTATCCCCAAGAGGCTGGTACTAAACACAGCACCCAATCTTCATTCATTTGATTGGTTTTTGTACAGCCCTCCACAGGGATGATTCCCTCTCGGGCAGGCCATTTTATCTTTACTAAATAAGTCGCTTCCTATATTTTATAATTGTCTTTTAGTGTTTTATCACCAGTATCATAGCTCCTGCAGAATAGGAGTCTTTTTAGTTCTTTTTAAAATTTACTTCGTTCTTGTATGATCTTCACTTCAGGCGGTATTATGTTGTATAGTTAGTCTCAGTGCGCTATGTTCAAATGCTCTCTCGCCTGATTTACAATTTGTTCTAGGTTTAAATAGCCTACTACTACTACTATATGCTTCACTTTCATGTCTAATTAGGGTATACAACCGCAGCCGCTCCATCGTCATTGCGTGGCCAGGCCTTATTCACTCAATATTTAATTGTTGAAATAAGAATATAGTTACAACTTTAAGCATACCATAAAAAAGATTGAAGTTTCGTCAACATAATGTGACATATGAAAGCGCCATACCAACTAAAATAAGCATGCGAGCTCTTTGTAAAATATGTTTACAGGGCAGTTTGGAAATCCAATATGGCGGCAATCGTGTGAGGTGCCGTTCTAACCACAGAGAATCCACCATTTTCCCAGCCTTGCCAGCACTCATTTGAACAATATTAGCGTTGTTGCCTATATTAGTGAAAGTATGAAACTTTTTATTCCCGGGGTCATGGTTTGAACTGATTGCATTTTTACCTTGTAATCGGTGGTTTTACCCTTACTGCCATCACAACTTGAAACTCCACAGTGCTTATTTGATTATAATTATACACATTTTGGTCTTCATTCACTCCAAATTGCAATTGAACCGTTGCTGTTCCTGGTTCCTAAGCACTCACTCCACAAACACAGTTACGAGCAGCAGACTACTACACTGTTTATGAGGTGCAAGGCTTTATTCCCTTAACTGTTTACTTTACTCATTATTTAGTTTAACATTACTTTGTTACTTCAAAATGTTTATTTAATTTGTGTCTATTATCCCTTTTTTGCAACCAAATTAACCCTGATAAATTACAAATATTTCTGATGTACTTAGGAGCAGACGATGCAACGAAAAAAAGACTCATCGTTGCCAATCTCATGGAGTTTCACACCTACGCTGATGCATTTACAAACTGTTAACATGAATTCTAGTTGTCATAGTAATCCAGTAATGATAAAATTGCTGTAATACATATATATACTACAAATAAATACGCTAATTTCACTTATTTCCCCGGTTTTGTGTATTATACCCAGTTTGGAAGGTAAACACAAACCAATTGACAACACTGATAAACAATTGAAGAGTGCAAAATGCCGCAAAAAATGCCGTAGTTCCCTTGGATAAGTACTGGTTAGAGGTCAGGTTTACAATTGTTGTGATGAAAGTGCCCCAGCGTCTATGGGTACAAGTGGTGTGCAGATTTAGCACAGGAAATGGGAAGTTTATTGACAAAAGCGACTCTGCAAACATGGAGATGGCGTCAATCTTCTAAACTTTTTTAATTGTAAGTAAGTAAAAATTCGAAAGCATCATGGGGGTAGTGTGCACTGCATTGCCCACACTTTTCATTACCCTCTGTTTCAATCTTAAAATATGGCCTTAATTTTCAACTTTGGAGAAAATACTTATGGTAAACAACCGCATGGACTGGCTCAACATACCGACGGTCATGGATGGACACCCTCCGAAAAAGTACTTATAACGCGTCCTGACACCGGAGGTGGGCATCAGTCATGGCTTCTTGTTGGTGAAGAACGGAGCTAAAAACCTCTACTCTCCTTTCGAAGTAAGTATTTTCTCCAAAGTTAGAAATTAAGGCCAAATTTAAAGCATTAAACAGAGGGTAGTGAAAAGGGTGGCCAACACAGTGCAAATCTCACCAAAACGCTTTCGAAATTCTTACTTACGCTTAAATATTTTAGAAGATTGACGCCAACTCGATGTTTGCGGGGTCACTTGTGTCAACAAACTTCCAATTTCTTGTGATAAATCCGCACACCACTTGAACCCATAGACGCTGGGGCACTTTCATCACAACAATTGAAACACAGTCACTGGGCACAACGTTTTTAAGGAAACAACTGTTTTGGTAGAAGACAACGACGAAGTGTGCACTAGATAATTATTTAAATCAATAGTAAAACATCAATATTTTACATATTTATGATGATTAATTTGAAAATATTCATTACTGAAAAAGTAACTCTATTCTGACTCAAATTTAAGTAATTATTTTTCGGAATTAGAACGTTCTTTTAAGTCCTGTATTATGACGTCACGACATCTTGACTTTCGTACCTATTGTAAATGAATTGCCATACTCAACTTTCTTGCAGAACAGTTTATCAGTTATTCCTGCATATTGTTATCAGCTATTCATGTAATTGTTATAATCGTAATGTGCATATATATCTTTATCATTAACTTTTTTTGATATATGAAGATGTTTTACTGCTGGATTACCGCCATAGTGTGACGCAATCGCTTTCGGTCCTTGGGGCTGAATTTGCAATGACCAGAAAGTCATTAAAAGAGGAAAGTTAGCATTGAGGGGCATATGTTTTGATTAAGAAAAATACAAATTTACACAATAGCTAGCTTGTAAAATATACTTTATTACAAAAAACTTGATTGACAACTAAGCAGCATACCTACTATGGGTTTCAGAGACAGTGCAAGCATGTTTTCTGGCAATATTTCTGTAACGAACACTCGTATCAGAACAAGATTTTTCTATAGTGTATAACACCCAGTGCCGTAATTTATAAGGGTATCGTGAATCACTAATCGTAAAGAATAACGACACTTGTCCTTGTACCAAGAGACAAAAACTCCATTATCTAGAAATGGATACGAACACATGTAAAAAGCTCCACCTACCCTCTCCCCCCACCTCCACCGCCACCCCTGTCCTTCTTCCTTCCTTCACCTTCCTTTCTCTCAATCTCTGTTGCCAATTGGTATGTGTTCACCCTCTAAACTGGGTATAAGACTTACTCAAAATGTGGAAATTGGTGAAATTAGCGTATGTATTGAAAGTACATATACATAAATATTAAAGCAATTTTATCATTATTGCATTACTATGACAACTAGAATTCATGGAAACAGTTTATGATAATCCATTGGCGTATGTGTGAAGCTCCACTAATGTGGCAACGATGGTTTTGCCATTCTTAGAATGCAAACATTAAAGGTTACATTATTTCTGGCATACAGTTATTAAAAAAATCAAAATGCTAATATACACTTAAATCAATGAAAAGTGCTAGCAAAAAAAAAAATAATAATAATAATCCACTGATCGTCATCTGCTACGCGATGGTTTTCGGCAGCCAGATGTACGACAAGGTTAGAAACATTGGATTGTATCTTATTTAAAAATATCTGTACCACTTATGAAATATCTGTAATTTTTCAGGGTAATTGGTTGCAAAAAAAGGGATGATAGACATGAATTAAATAAACATTTTGAAATAAAGTAAAGTTAAACTAAATCATGAGTAAAGTAAACAATTAAGGGAATGAAACTGCACATCATAAGCAGTGTCGTCTGCTGCTGCTTGTAACTGTGTTTGTGGAGTGAGCGCTTAGGAACCAGGAACAGCAACATGATTCAAGTGTAATGTGGAGTGAATTAAGACTAAAATGTGTATAATAACAATGAAGTAAGCACTGTGGAGTTTCAGTTGTGAGGGCAGTAAGGCTAAAACCACCGATTACAAGGTAAAAATGCATTCAGTTCAAACCATGACCCCGAGAATAACAAGTTTCATACTTTCACTAATATAGGCAACAAAATGTTGTTTTATTGTGCTGATTACAACTGCAATCTTGAGTAAGATCAATAAACGTTACATATAATACTTTAACATTGATCAAATGAGTGCTGGGAAGGCTGGGAAAGATGGTGGCCATCCGTGACTAGACCATCCAGCCACAAGATCGCCACCATATAGGATTTCCAAACTGCCTTGAAAACATATTTTACGAAGAGCGTCACATGCTTATTTTAGTTCGTATGGGGCTTTCATATATCACAATATGTTGACGAAACTTCAATCTTTTGAATGGTATGCTTAAGAGATGTAATTATATTTTTGTTTCACCAATTAAATATCGAGTGAATAAGACCCGGCCAGCGTGATGATGGTGGATCGTCCGTGATTGTTTACCCTACTTCGAAAGGAGAATAGAGGTCTAGAGCTCCTGCTATCACCACCAACTACTCATGATTGATGACCATCTCCGGTGTCAGGACGTGTTAAAGTACTTTTTTGGAGGGTGGCCAAATACGTGGTAGTCAGTGAGTTGGCCAGTCCAGTTGGTTGTTTACCCTTCAATATTAATTTCAGGTCTAAAGAAGCTTAAGCAGTTTCTTAGATATGCTGGTTCCCCATATTTTAGTGCTTTAAAGACTGAAAGAAGTATTTTGTATTCTATTCTTGCTTTTACCGGAAGTTTCTAGTGTTGCAGTCATGTACCTACTAGCCTAGGTAGGCTATGCCTAATGTAGGAAAGAAAAACAGCCACACAAAAGTACACTATGGGAGGCCTGGTGCCATTGAGGTGACGCATGTGAAAGACATCACTTGACCCACAGCAGCCTGACTTTGTTGAATGAAATCTTAATTCTCCAGCTACCCAATGACTAGGGCTAAGCTAGCCACTCAGTCTAAACTCACCCCGAGAGGCTAAATCAATGAAGAGAGAGACAGGAGAGTAAATGGACCCAGACCAAGAGCAAAAGCAGCCAGGTCAAAGCTTCTTTAATAATGGTAACATGTCAGAACTCTACTGGGCTTTGGTCACATCAAATAACTGGGCAGCCTACCCATAGGCTACGCTGCCTCTACTAGCTAGGTACCTAGTAGCCTACCTATATGTAGGCTAGGTAGGGCATCCACTAATGCCTTCTCTCACAATTGCTACGAGAATTTCAGTGCTCATGCACCGCCAATCGCTTTCGAGGGTGCATGAGACGAAGGAAAGGCCTGCGGGAAGACCTGAAAGACCTGCCAGGCAGAACAGGTGATCGTCATCATCATCACCTAAGCCCTATCATTGATTTCTCGACCTTCCTTCTGCCTGGGACGAAAACAACAATCTCTTCGACGGTCCTTTTCCATGAAAGAGACGATCGAAGCCACTCTTCAGCAATTGCTATTGATAAAATGCGTTACAATCTATACGGAAATTCAGTTCAACTTACCATTTTATTTGGTGTTTTGTTTTTATTTGTCTGAAATTAAATGGTGCGACAGAGCGACTTGTAGATTACTCTCCTCTCCCCTCCGATTTCCTCCTTGACATTCGACATGCGCAAAGATGACTTCGTTATCTACAACCGAAATATTTATTTCTCTCCACGCAAAATTGTCGAGTATCGTTTGTGATTAACATGTAAGTATAACCCTGTTATTTAAAAAAAGAAACTAGTAGAGGCTTATTCAATTCGTTTTAATGTAAAGAATAAAATACGAAAGATGTCTTTGCTTAATGAAGGGCGCAGTTGCTATATTAAGATTGCTTAGTTCTTACTGGGAAAAAGAATGTTAATTAATTGGTGATTGGCATGTTATCATACATTTCTTAAGTACTTGCTAATATCTACTCAGATAGTCACGTACTTAGAATTTTCATTAAGATACCTCAAATCTTTATTGAGCTTTACTCCTTGAGTCTGCGCTCTGTGAAACAGTGTTGCCAAATCTTCAGTTCATTGCCCAAGCACAGTTTTTCTTTAAATTAGATTTTCTTAAACCGAAGTGAGAAGGTTAGTATGGGTAAATGATATTACATTGTGAATGATAAATGATATGACATTGTGAATTATACATATATGCGTTTCTTAAACAGATGAAACAGAAAAGTGTCAAGGTTATATGAATCCATTTTTGGCAGTGGTTGCAAGTGAAAGCAATGAAACATCAACAAAAGAACGCGATTTGATATAAAGCTCAGTATGTAACATATTTTTGCATGTGCTTGTTATAATTGTCTTAAAATGATCAGGATCATCATCGTTTTCGTTAACATTTTCATATTATTGCCACTAATTCAACTAATCGCGCTTTCAAGCCACATTATATAATGAAAATTTAAATTTAAATGTTCAGCTGTAAGGTGAAGTAATGCTAATTTTACTATAAGTCTTCATCAAAGCTTTCTTACTCCTGTGGAACGGTAAAGAACACAATGAAGAAATGTATTTCTAACTTATTATGCGGATGCCATAAAAAAAGTACCCTATCAACCTGTAAATTGCATAATCGACCTTCCCTCACGTAAAAATTAAAAGAGTTTTTTGGATTTTTTTTTCTAAGATTGTGCTGAGGTTAAATCTATGGTTGTGCCACTTGGGGCTTTACAGTATTTTAAGTCACTTGCAAAAAAGGTGATAGTTTGAGCGTGTCCTGTAAATGATTAAGCAATGGCTAAATTACACAAGTAGATTGTTATCATTATACACACATTTTTATCAAGGAGCAAGCCTATCTTGCTAGTTCCTAGAGGAAAAAAATGCTGAGGAAGTTTCCACAAAATTATGTAATAAAGAAAACTTTTGTAAAATATTTATGAAAAGGGAAAATCGTGGTATCAGCTAATAAACAAATTACACTGCCCTACGTTTCAAAAAAAAAAATTTTTTTTAGAACCCTTTTTGCAGGCTGAATTAAAAAATACAGTTCATTTTCCTGGGTCAGGTTCGGTTTCTAAGATATAGTCTATTTCTATTCCAGCATATTTTCCCAAAATATCGCAGTTATCCAAGCGTTTATGGGGTTTGTTTTTGCAAAACCGGGTCGTGGGTAATCTTTAATAATTATTTTTTATTTCTCTTTTCAGGTGTAAATATGTATAAAAATGGATCGGAAGTGTAAAAACCATCCTAATAGGTTCTGTTACATCTGCGGGTACATGTGGGTCTGGGGACTGGGATAAGACATTCGCTCCCCATATCTGCTGCAAAACATGTATAGAGAACTTACTGGATTGGAGGAACAAGAAAAGGAAGAGTATGCCTTTTGGTGTCCCAATGGTGTAGAGGGAAGGGAAAGATCACGTTACAGACTGCTACTTTTGCATGACAAATATGAAAGGCATCAATCGCAAGAACTAGCACCATGTTTAATACCCTGATGTTCATTCTGCCATAAAGTCAGTCCCCCAATGGCCCTGATCTTCCTGTTCCTGAGCCAAATATCACCATGGAATCTAGTTCTGATTCCGAATCTAGTGACATGACTGATACAGCTGAGTGTGGTGCATACAGGCCAGAAGAGGACGACCAACCGGCGCCTTTGACCCAAGCCGAACTCAATGACCTGACACGAGACCTACACCTTTCCAAGGAGTCTGCCCAGCTACTGGGTTCTCGTCTTCGACAGAAACGTCTACTGGCACCAGGAACAACATTCTATTGGTATCGGGACCGCGAGAGAGAATTTAGAACATTCTTCACGTTTGATGAAGCATCTTTACTGGTCTATTGTAACAATATTGTTGACCTGATTGAATTACTTGGTCTGAAGTATGATGTTATGGAATAGAGATTTTTCATTGACTCGTCTAACAGAACTCTCAAGGCAGTTCTTCCGAATAACGGAAATCAGTTTCCATCGATCCCTGTTGGCCATTCAGTTGAAATGAAAGAACCCAACAAAAGCATGGAACGTCTGTTGTCTACTCTGAACTACCAGGAACATAAATGGTTGATCTGTGGAGATCTTAAAATCGTTGGACTCATCCTGGGACTTCAAGGTAGTTACACAAAGTATCCATGCTTTCTGTGCTTAAGGGATAGCCGTGCTGATGACCAGCATTATGTCAGACAAGAGTGGCCTTCAAGACAAGGATTAAAACCTGGGTCATACAATGTTCTGTCCCACCCTCTAGTTGAACCAAGCAAGATATTGCTTCCACCCCTCCACATCAAACTCGGTCTTATGAAGAAATTTATAAAGGCATTGGACAGGGAAGGTAGAGGATTTCCTTTCCTCCATCAGAAGTTTCAACAAAAAAGCATGGAGAAACTTAAAGCTGGTATATTTGATGGTCCTCAAAATAAGGGAACTCATCAAGGACGCTAGTTTTGATGATGCACTGAATCCTGCTGAACTCTTAAGTCAGGCATTGCAAACTTCCTTGGCAACCACAGACGTTCCCAGTATCAAAAGGTGGTTGATGAGTTAATGGGGAATTTCCGCCAACTTGGTGCGCGCATGTCGGTGAAAATGCGCTTCCTCCGGTCTCATCTGGACTATTTTCCAGAGAATTGTGGAGACTTCGGTGAAGAACAGGGTGAGCGCTTTCACCAAGCTATCAGTTATGGAAGTCCCTGAAGAAACCATTCATCCATGAGTAGAGCGCCTCAGTGGCGTGGTTGGCTTGGTGTTTGCTTCTCACCTCGATGGTCGCGGGTTCGATTCTTGGCCATTCCATTGAGGAGTGAGAGATGTGTATTTCTGGTGATAGAAGTTCACTCTCGACGTGGTTCGGATTTCACGTAAAGCCGTTGGTCCCGTTGCTGAATAACCACTGGTTCCATGCAACGTAAAAACACCATACAAACAAACATCCATGAGTAGCTTCCTAGTTCATTATACTCTTCTTGCTATCTATTCAAAATATTTTGTAAGCCTTCTGTGAATAAATCAGTCTAATATTATCAATGTTGTGTTTCATTCACTTACAAATAGATCGGAATTTAGGATATTTTTTATTTGCTAATGTTTCATTAACTTGATCTGATTAAGTAAAATGAGGATGGTTTTTGGATTTAGTGCAATAAACTGGCCTAAAATCAGGTATTGTAAGTTAGACCTTGAAAACAGCGCAGGCCAGTGTTATCACTCGACTGCCTGTTATTCTATTACTCAGACAAACTTATTTTTTCCCTCTTGCTTACCCAATAAACTAGCTCTTCTAAGTCATTTTTGTCTTAATTTCTTCTTGATCGTCTCAGGTTTACATACTTTGTTCATTTCACTAACTGACTGAATACTCTTTGTTGAATCTTAGTTTCATTTATCTAAACTTTCCTATGCTTCTTCGTGGATTAATGCTTTCGGTGGTGTATGGTGCTGTGTGTTTCGACAGGTAAAGGAAGAACTCTTTACCCCAGGTCTCTTAAATATTTTGGTCCCGTAGTACTTATAACGGTATACTTCATAACTATTTGTATACATTTGCTTCATCAGGTAGCCTGTGAAGTTCAGTATCGAATGGTGCATCCCTATCAAGGGGGTTTTGTCCCGCATTAGTTTGGCTACATAATCAGTGAGATATGATGCAGCTTTTTCAGAAAATCATTTGCAAGGCCATGTTTGAGACTTACAGTAGTCTCTCTAATCATTGGTATTATTTTTTCTATATAACTTTAAAAAATTCCATTCTTGAATATTTGTTTATGAAACTTTGATTTGATATCTGAATTGTCTATCATGTGTATCAACTATACTCTGTTTTTTTCCATCTGTCCATCCGCCTGTGGTGTTTGCGCATGGTAACACTGCGTCCAGGGCTTTAAATAATATCCTATTTCGAATACTAACGGTGTAATTCTCATACAGTAAATTATTAAAACACTTTTCAGTTGCAAATGTACACCTAGATATCCTTTTATTTACCTAAAACTTACACATAGTGTAACTATTTAAGGGTCGTGACGCAGTGTTACCATGCGAAAACACCACAGGCGGATGGACAGATAAAAAAAAACAGAGTATAGGATTGTGCTTAATGCTGGTAATTTGTAGTCAGGTAGAAAGCCTAACGCTTCCTTCATGGTTAGGCCCCATCCTTCCTTTTTTGTTTTCTTTGATGAGAGAGTACTCAGTACTACTGTAAGGATGACATTCGGGCGAATGCTCGCCTTTCCATTGTAAAAATCTTTATATCCATATGTCCTCTCTTTTCTGCCAGGAACTAAAATGTAGAGCATTTCACGCCCTTTCTTTTGATGTATATATGTCGGGAATCCGTTCCCTCTATGTAATATTATTCATGTATTTTCGTCTGTGAAGAAACATATTCACAGCGGGGGTCCTTTCCCTTTTTGTTTATGTTTGTTCGTGCGTGCGTGACAGACACTACACTTCCGTCCGCATACCACCTTATATACAGCCACTCTGCAGAATCAAGTTCCCGAGCCATGTTGGAATACAAGGAAATGAGGAAGCTGATTCCCTGGCAAAAAGCGGGCTACACATAAACAATGTCAACATCAAAATAAACCTCTCACTAACCCAACTAAAAAGCATAGCAGCAGCATACTGCCAAACACAGGAGGAAAGCAAAATCAGGAGAGCCATCTTCGGAGGCTCCAAGACTGCAAAATGGTATGCAGACACCACACAACTTCAACCACACAGCATACCGAAGAACATGACACGAGCACTAGCGGTAATAATACACCGTCTAAGGTTCGGATACCAATGCACATGGCAAAAAATAGAAAACAACCCTAAACCATGTAAATACTGCGAAACAAATACAGAAGAACCACTGGAACACTATATATTACACTGCCCAGAAACACAACAACTAAGACAAAGTCATGAAGGAGATCAACAATCAGTCACTCAAATAACAAGACACATCCTAAACAACACCCAACAGCTTACAGGCTTCCTATGCTCCTACCCACCACCAAGGTAGGTGCAAAACACTCCTAAATAGCAGAATCTCGGGGACATCAGTCAAGACCCCTCACACCCCCTGCCATCCCTATCCACTCACATACAAACCACAAAACACAGAATAACAAACAATCCACCCAGTGCATGACTGACACAAAGACAGCCAACATCAACCTACATCACCCAACATCCAAAAGGAAAGCCCCGACTCTGACATCCTTCATCACTACCTCACCTCATGCACAGCATTCCTTCAGCCTCGTGCATCAACAACACACACTACTTCCCACTCGGAATTGGAACGGAATAAGGAAATGTTTTGTGGACATCACAAGCTAACTGACTAGCAAACTTTTTCTCAGACTCATACCCTTCCTTCTTCTCATCTGTTGGCCTCTCTGACTTGCCAACACTCACTACTATAGCACTTTTCCTACTACTGAAGGGCACCTTAGGGTTTAAAAAGGTTGGACAACCTTACCCATCAAAAGTTTCTTTCAATATCACACTCATCAACTCACGCATCATCACCAAATAAAGAATCATATCCTACCATTACCACCTTCTCACCATCCTGAGTTACGGGCTGCTCTGTGAGCAAGAGCCCGTGCTGACACAAGGTCAGCTAAATCAAAAACAACAACAAACAAGAATCAAGTCACCTACAGGCCAAACAAGGGAAAGGCCCGTGCCAACAAGAAGTGTTGGCTTAATGCAACAACAACAACAACAAGAATAAAGTCAGTTCGCTCACTCTCCTCATCTTAGTCCTCACAATTGGTGACCCAGGAGTAGGTGACTTAAGCGTTTTTGGCTTTGCCATTAAGGGACTAATTACCGCCACTCACCTTCAGAGAATCTTTAACGGGCCCATACGATGCCTAGTCTAGGTTCTCTGGTACTCCTCATTGCCATTAATGGACTTGCAATGGCATTTCTTATTTCTTCACAGAAGTCTTTTGGCGTTCAGTCTTATGGTTTGGCCCGCCATTCATGACTTCTTGTCGACCTTAAGCATGAGACTAACAAAACGATGGAGATTTCAGCGCATTCACTTGACTCCTCTGTGTCCCCCTTAACACTGCGATCCATGAGACGATCCTTCCTCACGCTCGAGTCCTCCACGACGCCCATGCCCGCGCCCTGGACGACCACACCACGTCAAGCTGCCGCCCTTCTGCAGTGAGGACGTCGCAACATGGCTGCAACAAGCAAAAATACAGTTCTGGATCCACGGCATCACCTAGGACAGCACCAAGGCGGACCTCATCGCCGGGACCCTCACAGCAGATGCCCTCAAACCCCTCGCCCCATGGATGTGCAGCCAGCCCAGGGAGCTGCCCTACGAAGGCCTGAAGAGGGAGCTCATCCAGGTCGTGTTCCTCCCAGTTCCCAAGTGAACCACCCAAATTTTCGACTTTATGGTCAACCCCATGACCACTTAGGATCTCAGACTGGCCTAGCACAAGCTTCCGGACCTCGTCCTCCTGCCAGAGGTGGACCACAAAGGACGAAGGCAGGAGGTGAGCATCCTCTGTCAACTCTTCCTTCACCATCTCATGCCCGAGGTCCGAAGCCAGATCCCTAATGCCGAGACCATGGAGATGGAAAGTCTGGTGCACCGGGCTTTCGCGCTGTTTACCGCCACCCAAGCTGCAAAACTCTCCTCTCCTCTGTCAGCCAACACCCTACAGCAGGAGGACATGGTTGGTGCAGCATACCAGCGATCGCTGAAGCCCCTCCCAGACGTCGGGTGGTGCCGCTTCCACCGCCAATTCAGCAGCAAGGCACGGAAGTGCGAGCACCCTTGCTCCTTCCTGCCCTTCAAAAAACGATGGAGGCAGCGCCCAAAACAAGCTCTCATGGCAGCGGCAGTAACGAAGTCCCAACCCAGGGGCTTCTACGTCCAGGACAGCATCTACGACCTCAGGATGCTGTTTGATACTGGTGCCATGCAGTTGGTGTTCCCTTCATCTGCAGAAGATCGCAGCCGTGCCCCCGACGACCCAACCACCCTCATAGCTGCAAAAGGGACACCCATCTGCACCTACTGCACCAAGGCCCAGACCATCGCGTTCTAAGGCTGGAGCTACACCTGGCCCTTCGTCCTTGCTGACAAACGGACCCCTCCCCTGGGGGCGGACTTCCTTGCCCACCATGACCTTCTCAATACTTAGACCTGCCTCTCCCACCCACTCGCCAGAGGACCAAGGGCGCCAACCATCTGCTCCATCCTTCCCCACCACAGATACGCCTCCCTTCTCCAGGAGTTTCTGGACGTCTTCCGCCCCAAGCTTCGCCAGGTGGCTGGGGCCACACCCAAGCACGGTGTCTTCCACCATATTGAGACCAAGGGCCCCCCTACACATGCCAAGTTCCGCCACCTCCCACCGAAACTCCTCCAGGATGCCAAGACCATGTTCAAAGAAATGGAGAAGATGGGGATCTGTAAAAAGGCAGTGAGTCTGTGGGCGTCCCCCCCTCCACATGGTGAAGAAGGCAGACAGTATGTGGAGGCCCGGCGGTGACTACTAGTACCTGAACCTTGTCACCACGCCTGACATCTTCCCCCTGCCAAACATGCAGGACCTCACTGGGCCCCTCCACAGCGCCAAGGTCTTCTCCAAGATCAACTTATCAAAGTCATATTTTCAAGTCCCCGTCCATCCTGATGACATTCTGAAGACGGCGATCATCACACCCTTTGGATCCTTTGTGATGGCCTTCTCCACCTTTGCGCTACGGAACACTGGGGCCACCTTTCAACGCCTCATGAACTGCATCCTTGGTGACTCACCCTTCTGCATCTGCTATGTGGACGATATTCTTATCTTTCCCAGATCACCGGAGGAACACCTGAACCACGTCCAGGCCATCCTCAAGTACCTACAGGAGAACGGACAAATGCACCTTTGGCGCCGAGAAGGTGGATTTCCTCAACCATGAAATTCCAGCAGCAGGAGTTCGTCCCATGGCATCAAAGGTGACGGCAGTGGAGAAGTTCCTGACACTGTCGATCGTTAAGGCCCTCTATGAATTCATCGGGATAGTGAATTATTACCAAAGGTTCGTCCCGGACATTGCCCGCACCATGTGCCCTTTGACCGAGGTCCCGAAGGGCAAACCTAAGAAGCTGACATGGGGAGAAGACCAGCAGATCTCCTTTGCCTGAACCAAGTCTTCCCTCAGCAGGGCCACCACCCTGGCTCACCAGGACTCCGACGCGCCCCTGACGCTCGCCACTGATGCCAGTGACATTGCGTGTGGCGCTGTCCTGGAACAGCTGGTCAATGGAGTCCCCACACCACTAGCCTTTTTCAGCAAGAAGCTCAAACCCACCGAGACTCACTACAGCACATTCGACCGCGAGCTCCTTGCCGTCTACCAGGCCGTCCGCCACTTCATATATCTTCTGGAGGGTGTCCCCTTCACCATAAGGACGAACCACCAGCCGCTGGTCCATGCCTTCGTCAAGGCGGGCAACGCCTGGTTAAAAGGCAGCAACGTCACCTCACTGTTGTCTCCAAGTTCGGGTGCTCCATTGAGTATGTCCCCGGCAGAAGAAATTCCATAGCCAACACCCTCTCAAGGGTCAAGATCAACTCCTTCACCTCGATGTCAACTACAAAGACCTTTGGCCCTTCCAGGACGATGCTCCTCTGCAATAATCAGCACAGGAAGCCCTCATCTCCTGATACCCACCTCCCACAGGAAACAGGTGTTCAACATCATTCACAGCCTCTCGCACCCATCGTCCCACACGACAACCAGCTCTTGATGGAAAAGTTCGTGTGGCACGGCATCAGGAAGGATGCTCGGGAGTGGGCCAGAAACTGCATCGCGTGCCAAAGTGGCAAGACGGGAAGGCACACCGAATCAGGGATAGGCTCTTTTCCCCAGCCAGGCAAAGATTCAGACACATCCGATTGACGTCTCTGGGCCTCTTCCTCCATCTGACGGTGCCAGATACCTTCTGATAGTGATCGACCGGTCTACCAGGTGGCCAGAGGCCACCCCAATGTCAGAAGCCACCACAGACGCCTGTGCTGAAACCCTCCTGACCAGCTGGATCAGATGCTTTGTAGTGCCCAACGACGTCACGACAGACAGAGGACCCACCTTCACATCAGAGCTCTGGTCTTCCCTGGCATGCCTGATGGGGACCAAGCACCACACCACAACGTCCTACAATCCCGCAGCCAACAGCATGGTGGAAAGGGTCCACCACTCCCTCAAGGCTTCCTTAATGGGAAGCTGTCAGGGTCCTGGGTCCTCCTCGGTCTCCGCACCGCCCCAAGAGCCAACAGCAACCCTTCCCCAGCAGAAAAGGTGTATGGGGAGACCCTGACAGTGCTAGGCGAATTCTTCTGCCGACAGCGATGATCCTGATATTCCTCTGGCTAGGTTGCATGCAGCCGCCCAGAAGTTCGCTCCCTGCCAAGAGATGTACATCGACAGGAGGATGCAGTTCCATCCGCGAGCCCTGGACTACTGCAGGTTCGTCTTTGTGAGGAATGACGCCGCCCGCTCACCCTTGACGAGGCCTTACTGGGGCCCACACCGAGTCGTCTATCGGGAGGAAAAGGCATTCCTCGTGTCAATCAATGGCTACGAGGAATGGGTCTCAATAGATCGCCTCAAACCCGCCATCATTCCTAACGAAGATGACCCCGCTGAAGGCCCTCGCAAAACCCCGATACCACTGGTTCCTGACAGTGTCCCTAAACGTCGTCGAGGCTGCCCAAGGAAAGCAGCTGAACCCCCCAGGCCCACTACCAGGGGTGGCATCCTGCTTACCGGCCCTCAAGACGTTGAGGACATGCAAGACGCCCCTCAACCGAGGGAATCACGAACCCGAGGACTCCTTCAGCTCCTTGCAAGATTCTGTTAGTCATCCAGCGATTCTACGTAATCATTGTCTTTTTTGGGGGGGAGTATTTGTAAGGACGACATTCGGGCGAATGTTTGTCCTTCCATAGTAAAAATCTGTTTATCCATATGTCCTCTCTTTTCTGCCAGGAACTAAAATGTAGAGCATTTTACGCCCTTTCTTGTGATGTATATGTGTTGGGAATCCGTTCCCTCGTTGTAATATTATTCATGTATTTTCGTCTGTGAAGAAATACATTCACAGCGGGGGTCCTGTCCTTTTCTTGTTTATGTTTGTTAGTGCGTGCATGACAGACACTATGCTTCCGTCCGCATACCACCTTATGTACAGCTGCTCTGCGGAATAAAGTTAGTTCACTCACTCTTCTCATCTTACTCAGTCCTCACACTACTAAGGCACTACCATTCTCTTACTTGAATTCATATTATAAAAATGGTAGGTAAACCAATAAAACAATTAAGAATGAGGGACAATAAACATGTCAAAGAGATAAAGGAGGCTACAGGAAAAAGAAAATTTGCATCTTATTTTGCTGTTCTTGCTGCTGTGTATATCATCGAGACATTTCAGTTGTACAAGGTAATATAGACAGGTGGTAGGAGGGGGGAATCACCACTGGAAGAGGGCAAAATTTGCTAATATTTTTCTAAACCAGTTTTTATGTGTAGATTACGAATCTGAAAGGTGATCAGCCAGGTTCGGGGGCATTTCTGAAATATCAAGGGTCAAAGTTCAACATAACTACATACCTAAAAATTGGGCAATTTTAGAAAACTGAGGGAAAATCACCAATGAAGGAAGGACAAATTGTTTACATACTTTTCTAAACCTGTATTTTATGTAGATTATGAATCTGGAAGGTGATTAGCTAGTTTTGAAGACACTTCTGAGATATTAAAGGTCAAAAGTCAACATACACAGCATTTGGCTAAATGTAAAATGTAGTTGGCAGAAATAAGATTTAATTCATATTTTACATTGAAACCAATGATAAAAAGTCCTGGAGATCCACCATGGCCTTCAACAAGTGATTCCTTAGGAAATCTAAACTGCAAACCACCTGAATGTCTGGTTAACTTTCTAATGAAAGTGATACAGCCACAATCAACACATCACAGAGCTAGTAATGAATCACAAAAACTTGCAGAGTCCATCTCACAAGACTTGATCTATGCCTATTCCAATGGGAAGTTTCTGACACAAAAACATACTCTGCCAGGAAGAGGGCTCCAAAACATGACAAGAAAGAAAATGTAGTCTCTATAATGGCAAGATTATGATTAGTTCGTCTTATTGAAACGGCCCAGGCTGAACCAGCACAACAAATGACAGGCATGGGATGTAGCATACCTCTGACTCCATCTTCTGCAAGTGACACTGTTCATACATACTTTTGGTGGGACAATTTTGACTGTATGAAGGAAAATAATATAGGTAGCATTCACCACACAGAAACCCTCCCAGATTCTCAGTAATCAACGCAGTCTTTGAGGGGGCTTAGAATATTACAAGTACTACTAAGGTATTTATGTGGAAACTTCTACTACAGCATTTCAGTTCAACAGTGCAGTCTGTGCCCCGCTTTGTTGGTTGGGTTATTCAACTTCATGAAGACCCATCATCTAAACCAACTCTAATTACTTTTCTTCCACCAATCATCAGTCCTATTACTCAATATGCAACTATACTGGAATGTAATAAACAATCCCAGATGATGGCAGCTCAGGCCAATGTGAAATATGCTCATACAACTACTGATGTAGGTGCTGCTGCCAAATTCCATAGTTATTTGGAACAATCCAGGGGAATTTCACAATGTCATCATCCACCTTGGTGATATGAGGGCTATCATAGAATTCTTTGGCAATATTGGTAAATTCATATCAGGCAGTGTATTAGAAGAAGTAGTAAGTATACCAAGCAGGTTATGCACATCACATCTGGTGCAATGAAAGGAGTGCTGAGTGAAAAACATTACAACAGATCATGGATAATTCATGAAACATTCGTGAAACACTGCGCCATCTTTTTGTAGAATCTTACATGCTTGACGTGTTGAATGAAATTGCAAGCAATGTGCAATGTTCACGACAAAACTCCCATAGATGCTCTACAGAAACTTTCAGAAGGGACAGATTTTTTTAAGTGTTGAGCAACAGTACCAAAAGACAATGTTCCAGGTTCTTCAAGGAGACTATGGTAAGCCCCGCAATACTAGGCAACGTTCATTAAAGCTGTTGATCGTCAACGCACTCTTCATTTACCCATAAACATGAGTGACCAAGAGTTTCGACTGAAATGTTGGACAGGTTTTTCCCTTTTTGTACTTTGTTGTGAACAAACAAAATTACGCTAGATATGGGTTCCTCTATTGTTACCAGCTAATGACACTTGATGATACACATCTAGGTGCCAGGGACGAACTTCAGAAGGGCCTGTCTGTTTCTAGAAACAATACTAGAATCAGGCAGTCACTTGATGCAGCTGGAGAGCAGACTTTCATGGAGAACTCGAAAACATCCGGTGGGACCAAGAACTTCAGTCATCAGGAAACAGCATACAGGAAATAGGTAGTACTGAACCGTCCATTTACGTCTGCTATGGTTTCCTCTCCATTAGAACCCAGCAACCTCAGTGACACAAATCAAAACCCAAGGAAATGCCTAAAAGCAAAAGAAATACATAATTCAGAGGACCGTGTCATAAGGACGATGGAAGTTATCAGGTCCTACTTCATCAATCCATTCTCACCTGATATAGACCGAAGTAGGCTGTTAAACAGTGTTCCAGGCAAACCATTACCTAGCAATATTGAAAAGCACCTTTTATCAACCCACAAACGAGGAAGTGAACTTTATTCTGCATTTAATACCCGACGACATGGAAAAGGAGTGTGAAACTGGTTTTTTTTATTCAATATCAAGACCACCTTAGAGAAGCTTTCAAGATAACATTAAGAGGACAGCTCTGTAGTCTGTAAGAGGACAGATAAAAAATTTAGCAGTATAAAGAGATATCCTTGGTATACTGGCAGCCAGGTTGAGTGAAGAGAACATGTCTGTTTATTTTGGTAAAGCCTGTGCCTCTATCTCTAGCAACACCTAAAAGTCAAATGATGGAAGTTGTTCTTCCATAATTGGACTCGACAAATACTGCCAATGAAATCCCAGAGAATGCAGTATACATTATTGACCAATTGTTGCTACAATTGGTCAATAATGCATACGCTCATTGTTGAACATACCAGACACATTCCGGTTATTAGTCAGGAGAGTACTGGCTCACATATTCATACAATGCAAGGTAATCTACTTTGCTTGCGACTCATACAGTGTAAATTCCATAAAACAAAGTGAATGAACTAGAAGAAGGCAGTCAGATAAGTGCATTCTACATACACCAGATATTGGAATTCCAGCTCCATATGGACAGTTTATATGCAATGGAGAGAACAAGGAGAGAATGCTTGAGCTGATTGAACAGATTCTTCGAGAAGAGCGAGCTCTCCTTGTAGATCGTGTTGTGTACTATGCAAGGGGGAAGGTCTGCATGAGGATAACGTCACGGCGTTCAGAAGAGGTTCCATCCCTGGCAAGTGACCATATTGAGGCTGATACAAAAATCTGTCAACTCACCCAACATACTCTAAAGTAAAACTCTGATGGTCCCACAGTCTGTCATGCGTTCAAAGGAGATGCAAACGAGTTAGTGAAGCTAGGGCTAAGCATTACCAACAAGTGAATCGGTACTGGCTTTACGTGCAGCTCGAAGTAAGTACGTGGCCAGGATGTGGCGTGTGGCACACAAAGCCCTGCAGTCTTTGGATACTCCGGTAAATCATGGGTGGAATGATGATTTATCGATCCACTGGGTTGATATAGCATATCTTCGTGATGCTGTAGAACTTCTTTGCAATAAATCTAGTAACGATAGTGATAAAGAATTATCAGGTTACAATGAAGATAGTGATAGTGACTGTGATTGGCAGCAGAGTAGCTAATGAGTGTAGTGCTACCTTTTTCCTTATATTTAACGGATGTATTTACCTGTGTTCCATACAACAACAGCATGACTTTGAGAAGGATAGCCAAATTTTTCAATATGTTGTAATTTTTGGGGAAAGGCAGTCTTTTCATAATGGCAAATAAAAGTTTAATTCATTACAACTAAAATTTTCACATTTCTTAATTATTTTTAGATTCATCTCAGATTAACAAATGGAATTCTACTCTTAGGCACCAAAATTAATTAATAGTTCATGCATTAGTTCCTCGGCGAAAAGTGTAAATGTGATAGACTCTGTGACACACTTCCTTCACTCAACTGTGTATCTATAAATTGTTATTCTTTGACCACTGATCTTTGAATTTATGTTGATCATCAAAATGATTATACCTGTATTTGTTATTTGCATGTGGGTAAGCATAAGAGTCATAAAAGCACTGAAGTTTGTTTCAAAATTAATTATGTAATAAAATCTAATATTTGGTCAGATGTTGTGTACGTTGACCGTTGACCTTTAATATCTCAAGGCTCGTCCACTCTAGGAAACATTGTTTTCAAACAAAGTTTGCTAATAATGTTTGCGAACAATATTTCCTGTCCAGACTTCAGTTGTCGTCAGGATGCTTGTCGGTGCAGTAGCCTCTGTATTCTACTTGGATATTTTAATGCACTCAAGAAGGTATAAGAGAATAAGCCTACCTTTGATGGCGGGGAGAGTGAATTAGGCTTCTTTTCTTTTCCCCTTTCTTTATCGGAATAGGGATTCAATGATGCATGCATTTTTTTCTTCAAAATATAAATAATACATTTGACTGGGAGGTAATTTATTCACATCAGCCTATTTAATGCAAGAACTAAGGGCCTTCCCTTTGAACTAACTGAGAATGGCCAAAAGCGAGAGTGGTTATTTCTAGGGTAAAATAGTGTGCAGAATCCAAAAATGGGCGTCTTGCAAGTCCCTGGTGGGACATGTGCCTGTAAGACACCATTTACCGTCATGACGGCCGTGACAGAGTTCCGACCGAATGTGACAACTTAAGATGGAACTGTCATCGATTAATGATACCTTTCCTATTCTGTCATTATAGTAACAACATTTTATAACTTTTGAACGAATTATTAATGTTGTTAAAAATATATATGGGTGCAGTGCAAAAACTCTGTGTACACCATAGCGTTTATCATTTTCATTTCAGAGTGATATGATGAATACATGATGACAAACTCTTAATGAGCAATCCCAGGATCTTCCAAGACTGTGGAACGCATTGGCATACTTCATATTACACCCGACACAAAAGACAGTGATGTTAAGGATTTTGATGAAAAGACATGGAAGACTGCGTAAAGAGCGTCAAATGTGAGGAAAAAAATATAAGTCCTCTAAATATGCTTCTGTCTGCGAAACTTTGCAATCTCTAAATCATAGTGTGAAATATGGCTACCACAGGGAATGCTACAAGAGATTCACTTCAGTACCCAAAGTTCTTCCTGAAAAAGAAACATATGGAGAGATGAAAACACTGAACCTTATCAGGGAAAGGGACTAAACATGATACTGTTGGCATTTGCTACCAAAATGTTCTTAAAGAAGACATATCAACCAACAGTCCAGCAAGTAAAGATACAACACAAGCAGACATACCCCCAAAAAAACTTAAGCGAAAAAGAAAGTTTGACTCTGACATGGTTCATCCTATTCCATATCCAAAGAAACCTCGTATCTCAACCTTCAACTATTCAGTTAAAGAAGTTAATGAACCCAGGGCAATGTCATGTGAACTATTTGACGATACACCAATGTGGTCCTGTTGGAATTCACGCATCACAGAAGATAAACTTCCATTCCAGATTGTCAGATACATGGAGAACTTACATCTGGCCCCGACACGACTGGATGTGGTTACTGAAATGATGAGACGTTCACAGACAGTTACAAAGGAGTGACCTAAGATCTGGCAATCGAAAAACCAGCTATGCAGATACAGGACCAAGAGTCTCCAAAATATGATGATCTGTTTATATGCTTTGGTGCTTTTCACATTATGATGGCTTATTTTGCTTCACTTGGACATTTCATAGATGAATCTGGAGGACCCATATTTTTGTGGACACAGAGGTCTTGGCACTTGGATCGCTTCGAGGTTTTATTGGCGGAAAACATTTCAACCGCTGCAAACGACTACACCCACTGCTAGCTACAGCTTTCCAGGTATTGCATTTTCAAAGCTTTCTTAAAACCAATGGAGCAGTACCTGAAAACCTATAAAGAATGTTGCATACTTTTAACTCAGCAGCTGACATGGGGAATCCAGAAAATTCCAACATATATAACCCTAATGGATGAATATGAACACTTCGCAAACAAAACAAGATCTGGATGTCATGGAGCAACTGCAAGGTATTGGATTCTGTATATTGATCTGGTGCATATATTTCTTCAGTTTAGTAGGGGCTGTCGTATTACAGTCTTGAAAAAATGTGTTACATGTTCTTTGGAACAAATCACCACAACTTTGCACGTTACATGGTACGCTACTCACTAAACCTAATAAATATTGATGATTCACACCCAGGTTTGTGACAAGTACTTGAAAATGGTGGTCTCTATCAGGAGGTCAGCTAAATCCTTTTCAAGAAACCCTGTGGATATAACCTTGGAGAAAACTGTAAATGCTGGTGCAGCATCACGACTGACAGGTATAACGACTTTCTGACAGTCATTCTCTGCTCGTCAAAAATGGATGGCGACAAAAACTAAGAAGTGCAGTTATTGGTGATCTACTGGAAAAATCAGACGTAACAAAAACTAACGACATATCTCAGGAGCTGAAACCCCATCGTATCAAACGAGATAACAATGACCTTCAAAGACTAGTAAGATGAATAGCAGACACACTGAATTTGTTTGGAGAAGCTCTGAGTGATGAAAACTTGTACTGTATAAACACTGGGAGATCAGCACCAGACGATGTAAAAGGAGGCCTCATTCACTGTATGGACAAAGGGAAAGAGTGGTGTGATAAGTTTACCAGCGAGTGCTTCGCAGATCCCAACAGGTTTGAAAAACCAATTCCTAGGCATAAAGTAAAAAATTTTACTGTGGCAATGAAGATAAAGTGTCAACCAAGGATATGAAGATTAAGGAAGTTCAAGGGACAAGAGATATATTTGGTAGACTGTTGTTCCTAGCTTTAAATGAGAAGTTAGATCTTTGTAAAATTTTGAAATTTCCTTTAACACCAGTACTAATGTCACTAGCAAATTTTGATGGAACTGTTATGAAAAGCAACAAATCCAAATTGATGCATATACTAGAGGGAAAAGTTACAAGTGTTTCACCTACATCTGTGGATGCTTGTGTGGTGGATGGAATGTTCATAATACAGTCATTAGAGAGCATAGCACCCACCTATGGTCCAATTGCTAAGGACATTATGGTAAATCTCTGTAGAAGAGCAAAGCGTGTGGATTTTGTGTGTGACACCTATGAAAGTCCTTCAATAAAAGACATAGAACGTGGAAGGCGTGGAAACCTTGTACAGGGCCCTGAGCAACATCATCTAAAGGACTTTCAACAAGCTTTGAAAAATAACAACTTTAAGAAGTTATTGCTGGACTTTCTGGTGAAAGAATGGGAAGATGATGGCTATGCCTCTGTCTTGCATGGTCATGAAATATATTTTGGAGTGGAAAAAGAGTGCCACCTTTACAAAGAGGTTGATGGTCATGTAATGTGTGAAAAAGTTGAGGATCTTGAGTGTTGTCATGAGGAGCCCGACTCGTGTATTATGTTGCATCTTCAGAATATTGAAAGAACATATGTTGGTGCCAATGTAATTGTGAGATGTAATGATACAGATATTCTTGTGATCCTGCCTTATCATGTTCATAACACAGAGCTACATATATGGATGGATGTAGGGCAGAGTGGGAAAAATACTAGATTTATAGATATCACTACTCTTGCTTCAAATCTTAGAAGAAACCTATGTATGGCTCTTCCTGGGCTGCACACATTCACAGGTTGTAATTTCACAGCATCATTTCTGAGGAAAGGAAAGATTAAACCATATGCCATAGTTGAATCCTTCAAGGAATTCCAAGACACGTTTGCCAAACTGGGAACAGAATCACGGGACAGTGTTGAAGCCATCTCAAAAGAGTTGGAGAAATTTGTTTGTATTCTTTATGGAAAACCAAAATTAGATTCAGTAGATGAAGTGCAGTACTTAATTTTCAATGATAAATGGAAGCCAAAAGATGACAAACAACCACTTCAGAATATCAAAGGATTTAATGCTGGTGGACTGCCTCCTTACCAATCAGTACTGAAACAGAAAATTATTCGTTCAAACTTGCGTTAATATGGGAAAATGCTAACAAACCCGTCCCAACAATGCTCAAACCTGAAGATAGTGGATGGCGAATTCAAAATGGTACATACACTTTACTTTGGTTTGAGGGAGAACAGATACCATAAGAAATCTGTTGTCAGATTGATGATGAAACGACGTTGGATCCAGGGAATGAAGAAAGTGAAATTGAGGGACCTTCTTCTGGAGACTCGGAATATGACCATGACTGAGTTATGTTCTTTTGGTTAACAGTATACTTACTCTATGCACATTTATAAATACTCTTTAATTTAATCAGTAGGTTATTCATCATGTTGGTTAACTATTCTCATGTAACAGTCAAGTTCCATTAAATTATCTTTTTCATCAGACGACTTTAAATGACCTCACGAGGACATCTGAGCTTTAAGGGTTAATTTTGGACATAGATAATTCATTAAAAAATAATTAAATGTTGCCATGATGACAGAATAGGAAAGGTATCATTAATCGATAACAGTTCTGCCTTAAGTTGTCACATTTGGTCGGAACTCTGTCATGGCCGTCATGACGGTAAATGGGGTCTTACAGGCACATGTTCCACCAGGGACTTGTAAGACGCCCATTTTTGGTTTCTGCGCACTTTTTTTTACCTTAGTAATAACCACTCTCGCTTTTGGCCATTCTCGGTTAGTTCAAAGGGCCTCAGCTCTTGTACTAATTCGTTCCATCTTCCCCCTAACCTGCGGCCGCCAAACATCCCAAGATGCACCGACCTCCCTTTACCACCCTCTATCGCATGAAAGCAACAATAGATAGATATAACGGTTATTTCAAATATTTTCCTCACCAAGGAAGCCTAAATATGTTCTCAAAAGATTTTCTGCTCAGAATAACTTTTTCTTTCATTTCCCACAATATTTGCGTAAACTCGTGTTACACCCTGTATACACACATAAATACATGCATAGATACACACAAACATACATATATAAATTATATATATAACAATATACATACAATGTACATGTGCTATATACATATATGCATGTATACATATGTATATATAAACATATACATACATTATAAATACGTATATATACATATGCACACAGAAATACTAAATGTTTTCCATTCTGGATGGAAAACAGATATACGGTAAAAAAAAATTGTTTGCAAACAGTGTTTCCTAGTGTGGACAGGCCTTCAGAAGTGTCTTCAAAACTAGCTAATCACCTTTCAGATTCATAATCTACACAAAATACAGGTTTTGAAAGTATGTAAACAATTTGTCCTTCTTCCATTGGTGATTTTCCCTCAGTTTTCTAAAATTGCCTAATTTTTACGTATATTGACTTTGACCCTTGATATATCAGAAATGGCTCCAAACCTGGCCGATCACCTTTCAGATTCGTAATCTGCACAAAAAACTGGTCTAGAAAAATATAATCAAATTTTGTCCCTCCTCCGGTGGTGATTCCCCCTCTCCTGCCACCAGTCTAATAGACTTTGCTAGGGCAGATCTCCGTAGGGGGAGTGCCGTCAGTGGACCTCATGCGGTGTACTGTAGGCATTACTTAAGGTTCTTTGCAGCGTGCCTTATTCCCCTAGGTGCAACCACTTTCGTTCCTTTAACTCTACCGCCTTTCATGTTCTCTGTCTTCATCTTACATTCCACCCTCTCCTAACACTTGAGTCATAGTGCAACTGCTTTGAGGTTTTCCTCCTGTTACACCTTTCAAACCTTCTATTGTCAATTTCCATTTCAGCACTGAATGACCTCACTTTGGCCTAAATTCTATAATCAGCTCAATTCAACTTTCTAGGACAGATAAAAGATCAAAGCAAGAAATAATCAAATGCAAAGTTAAGGATTTTGAATCAGCTGCCTTTGTTTATCGGAAATAAATTGTGTGGTCTTGAGACTGGGAGGAGGCTTGTAAAGCCAGGTGAGGGAAGACGAGGAGCTGGCATGAGGGGAGAACATGGTACCATGGTGGCTAGAGTTGTTAAACCCTCTAGTTTTATGGAGGAGTGATAATCGTAATTTAAATTTGACATCGTCTTCGCGGGTTGCGTGAAAGAGAGAGAGAGAGAGCAAAATTGGTGGAGGGATGAATGGGAGTGGTTTGATGGCGGGTGTACGCGTGAGATCTTTCAGTGGCGATCGTCTATTACAGAGTGGGAAGAAGTGAGGATTAGGAAGTCATAGATTCTGAATAAGTCTACTAAGCAATTTGGTTTGTCGGCGGATTTTTACATTGAGGGTCAATGATATTGTGTGATTTGGTGGTTTTGATGTTGTAAAGGTATTGTGTGTGTGTCTTTCTGGTTGTGTTGAAGTTGAAGAGGTTGGTTTTGCGTTTTGGTGTAATGTGAGTTTGTGTTGGGCACAGGCATGTGTTGGTGTTGGCCGTTTGTTATGCTGGGTTGGAGTTGGCTATTTTTCCTTGTTTTCGAGTTGTTGGTATATGTGTGCATGGTGATTGGGGTGTTGTCTTTTGAGTTGTACTGTTTTGGTGCTTGTCTGTCTTGGGTAGTGAAATTTAGCTGTGGTTGTGACTAGCCTAGCCTACTGCCTATATCCAGCGAACAGCACAGCTCTTAGCCGGGAGTGTCTGGAGTCTGAGGTGAGTAAGTGCATGTGTTTGTGTTTTGTGTGTTCTGTGTTTTGGTAAGCCAATTGTCCTGTGTGTAAAAAGTAACGTAAGGGGGAAACTGTGGCTGTGGGAAAATTTGTCAGCCAGTACGATTAAAGTAACCGAACTGGATATTGGCACGGCAGCCGTATCCCTAATTGCGATAGATATTGGTACGGCTGTGAATTGCAATGCGCGTACCCTTGTTTACCGCCTCAGGCATATCAGTGACAGCAAGAAAATGACGACCCAGCAACGTGAACCGTGTAATAGGGTAAAAAAACCGCATGGTACAGGGGTGGACCATGTACGATCAATGTGGACAACCCCAAGAAAAGTACATTATAACGCGTCCTGACACCGGAGTAGAGGTCTTTAGCTCCGTTTCTCACCAACAAGAAGTCGCATCTGATGCCCATCTCCAATGTCAGGACGCGTTATAATGTACTTTTTTTGGGGTTGTACACATTGATCGTACATGGTCCACCCCTGTACCATGCGGTTTTTTACCCTAATACATAAGTTTTAGTTGAAAAACATGTTTTCAGGTTTCAACAAGCTTAAAAAGGCAATAGACGTCTACGGAGAGTCAAACTTCCAGAAACTGTACAATTGTAGGCCATGAACGATCGAATTGGCCCTGAAGAGCTCCGAAGAGAAGATTCAAAGAAGATTTGAAGCTTAGCTGGCAAGATAGTGCAGCAGTCAGTAGTATGTCCAATATGGGAAACATGCTGTTAACCCTTTAACGCCGATTGGACATATTAAACGTTGATTAAAATTGTCTGTCGTATGCTGATTGGACATATGGTACTGTGGGAAATTTGTTTTGCTCAGTGGGAAGATCGAAGGAATATACTCTACAAAATTACAAGGGTAATTCCTTCCACTGAGTGTTCTCTAGTAGTAATTTAGTAAATGGTATAAAATGGGCTGTTAAGCACACAATTCTTCTGTGCGCCTAACGTGTTTTCAGACTTGTGCCAGAAAATCCAAAGGATTAATAATTGCTTGGTAAGCTTAAGTAGGCTAGTTAAATTCCGGTAAAAGTAATTCAGGTAAATGCAATAAATCTAAATAGGACTATGAATAAATCAAACCAAGGCCATAAAATTCCCAGGGTAGTTCAGTTTGGTCCCAGAATTCAATTAAGTTCCGACCCGGTTAAAGTAAAATTAAAGTAAACTAATCCCGAATAGTAATGCTAAGTAAACAGACAGACCTAATTTCGACTAAATTTATTACTACGCCCATATAATTATATAAGCCTTTGTAAAATTATTCAATCTGAGTCTATGCCTAATTAATTCTCACAAACTCCAATATTACAATAGCCTAACTATGTAAAAGGGCTTAAAATTTAGTCAAGGTAAAGAAAAACAGTGTATTACGTCTTGAATAAGTAAGTTAAGTTAAATACGTAAGTTAAACGTTAAAAGACGAAACCACTTCCTAACGAAAAGTCCGTTGGCTCAAATCATCCGTCCAATAATGGCGGTCTAGTCTTTGTGGAAAATTAGTATTTTGACCTACCTTCAAGTTAACCCAGTTTGGACACACACCTCTTAATTCACGCGTAAACTAAAAACAAATCCTATATATTTAATCAGCAAACCCAGCGACCTCTAATCGCATTCGTGGAAATAAATTGGTACGTTGATAAGAAATGTTATTCCACTTACCGAATTTACCGTCGACCGATCAGTGATGATGACTGTTAAAAGTTTTGGTTGCAGATAAGGATATTCGGATAGGATGTGGTTTTAGGATAGGTACAAACAGGAAAGGAGATCATACAAACCAATTATTTAAAGGGTTATTAATTTCTAAAACCCTACACAACGTAAATTAAACTTAAAGGGCGAAGTCGACGTAACTAGTTGTCGCCCTTCTTCGCTCGCCGTCTGTTTGAACAAGGGCCCAAAAACCCGCGCCCGGCCTAAGCCTACCCCTCCAAAAGGCCTATGTCAGGTCAATGGTTCTTATCACTCCCCAAATCAATTAAATAATTTCTTAAATAATTTGAAGGGACAGTTAAATCTATTTATTAAATCTATCTATCAAATATTTTAAATGCTAAGTAAAGTTAATCAAGTTATTCAAAATATAATATTAATTTTTCTGCAGAGCTTATACTAAAGAAAATGGGGTATAGTTACTTTGTAGCTCTTAGCAGTGACTTCGTTAAAGGTTAGAAAATGTATATGTACAAATAAATTTACAACAACCTCCCGGGGGAGATAACACAAAACACAGAGTTTTGTGTTAGGTTAAACAGCTTCATCATTAATCAAATGCTGTAAGAATCGCCTCGAGTTGGTGGCGGCTCTTCTCTTCGGTCTCTCTTCTGCTTGATAGCCTTCAGAATTTTGACTGTCTCCTAAATTTTTCTCCGCAGCTTCTACAGTATACATATCCTCTGGCTTAGAGACCTCCAGCGGGTAAAGTTTGTCAACTGACCTAGTTGTCTCTCCATTGCTCCACCCCCCTGCGACCCCCCCTTAACACATCCATCAAACCAAATCCACAGTGATGGTACTGCTGTATGCATCGTTATACTACCACCATTATAATATACTCCATAAATTACTGAAGCTTACCTTAAACTGTTGGTTGATAAAGATGTGCTGCTGCTTTGAGGAAAACGTGAAGCCGTTGCGAAGGTTCCCTGACATGTAAATTAAAGTAGGAAGTGGCCAGGTACCCGACGAAGTGTTGCTTTCTCCTAACAGCGGTTCGACGCGCACCGGTCTCACCGTGACAGTGATCTCTGCAGGTCCCCTGACCGCCGCTCCCATAGGGACCGGGCGGATAGGGGGACCAGCAGCAGCTCATCTGATGCACGGGACCGGGGTCGCCGTGCTCATTCAAGCCGCTCGCCACAGGTGAGCGGTGCGACCAGGCCTGCAGACCGATCTCCACCGCGGGTTGGTGATCGTCTGCAGCCCTCCAAGCACACTGGTTCTGCCAGTGAGCGAGGGGGGAGTGTCAGGTCTGCCTCTCCTGTACTTTCAACTTCCTTGGGATACACCGGGAAGAGCGAGGTACCCAGGAGTGATTGTGAGGGGTGTGCCCCTCGCGATCCCGTCACGACGCCGTACGCACCAGGCACGGTCCTAGGATCGACCAGGACGTACGAGCAAGTGACAGGAGGAGACCGAGAGGGGTCTGATGCTGTTTCTCCTCCTGAAGGAGGAGGGTCTCGGGAGCTGCTCTTGCTGGAGGGACTGGATGGTCCTACTCCTCAAGACGCTGTCACTCCAGAGATCCAGAGGAACTTTGCCGAGGTCATTGTGCTGATTCGTCAGCACAACGACCTTGGGGAAGGATCGCCGCTCCCACCATCCGAGCCCACGTCCCGGCTTGAGTCGTTTTGGGGCCCGAAGAGGAACCCAAACCGACGGTGGGTCTGCCGCGGTCAGAGCTGGCTGACTCTGTCCTGGACCAGGTGGAGTCTCTCGTTTCCGGACGGGAGGATTCGCTGAAGTCAGGCAGGTCATCGAAGCTGCTTCCTCCTCCTCTACAGCGTCAGCGGCATTTTTATGTGCCATTAGAAGATCCGATGCCGCCCGAACAGGTTAACCCGGAACTAGCAAGGCTAACTCCGGGTGTGTCCCTGCAGCAGCTCCTGTCAGAAAACCTCTGGTTCTCGCAGCAGGAGGCACTTGTCCTAGAATCAACCGCTATGGCGGCGTTTCAGGCGGTCTCTTGGTTGGATCTGTGGTCCCTCACAGTATCCAAAGTTGCGGCCGACTCGGGGAGTTCTGCTCTCGAGGAAGACTCTGTCAGTCGGGCCATTTCCTACCTCGCCCACCAGACGGCAAACCTTTGGGCCAACCTGGTGCTTCGTCGTAGGGATGCAGTCCTTACACAAGTAACCAGGGGGGATGGGCGCGAGGCGGTACTTGGACTTCGCAACGCACCCATTTGGAGTTCCTCCTCTCTCTTTCCTGGAGAGATGGTGGACGCTGCGGTGGAGAGGCGGCGCTCTGATGACAGTGACCACCTAGTTCACCAGGCAGCCTCGAAGGCTTCTGGGCAGCCTCAAGCTACTGCGGCTAAACCAAAGAGTTTGGCTAGCACTTCCTCAGCTGCTAAGACGGTTGCCCCATCTAAGCCCCGAGGTAAGACTCTTCCTTCAACTTCTGCCAGGGGGAGTCGTCATCAGCCCCCCTCCCAGCCCTCCTTCTCTCGAGGGGGAGCAGGGAAGAAGTCGAAGAGAGGCGGGAAACGCTAGGGACGGCGTTCCCCCTCACCTGCTGCCGGAAGTGGGGGGGTGCCTGGCGAGCCATTGGGCAACATGGCTGCGCTATGGTGCCGAGACCTGGATAGTAGACGTCCTTTGGGAGGGATATCTATTACCCTTCGAATCTCGGCCACCCCTCACCTCCAACCCGGTCCATCTTCAGACCTACGTCCAGGGTTCACCAAAGGACATCGCTCTTCGACAGGAGACAAAGACCATGCTGAACAAACGAGCTGTAGAGATCGTCAGGGATCGGTCACCGGGTTTCTACAGCCACCTTTTCCTGGTGGAAAAGGCCTCGGGGGGGCTGGCTCCCGGTGATAGATCTCTCTCCCCTGAACCGATTTGTTCGCCAGACTCCGTTCACGATGGAGACGGCACGCTCCGTGCTCGACTCCATCAGGGAGAACGATTTCATGCTTTCAGTGGATCTGAAGGACACATTTTCAAATACCCGTCCATCAATCCTCCAGAAAGTACCTCCGCTTCATCCTGGATGGGACGGTGTACCAATTCAGGGCACTTTGCTTCGGTCTCTCAACTGCCCCACAGGTGTTCAACAATTGGCTAGTCCTGGCGAGCTCCCGCTCGCGGTTGCTACAGGACAGGGATCGACTCCTGAAGTTCTGCCGCGATCTGGGGATCGTGGTAAACTTCGAGAAGTCCGACCTCGAACCCAAGCAGAGGATGAAGTACCTGGGTATGCTGATCGACACGGTAGCAGGGCAAGTATTCCCCGCGGACTTGCGGATCAGCAAATTCAGGGATGCAGCAGACCAGTTCCTGTCTCGGCAGGAACAGGCAGCTCAGCAATGGCAAGTCATGATCGGCCACCTGTCGTCACTCGAGAAGTTAGTCCCTCACGGACGTCTTCACCTGCGGTCTCTCCAGTGGAGACTAAAGGAGAGTTGGTCACAGGCAAAGGATCCACCTTACTTCCCCGTGTCCCTCACGGAGGAGGTAAGGCAGGACCTAGCCTGGTGGCTGGACGACAGGAATCTCTTAAGAGGAGTGCCTCTCCCCACTACCCCCCCCCCCTTACAATAGATGTTGGTGTTCTCAGACGCATCCACCGAGGGATGGGGTGCACACCTGGAGGAGTTGCTGACTGCAGGTGTGTGGGACCATCGCGACAAGCACCTTCACATCAATGTCCTGGAACTCAAGGCGGCGTTCTACGCTCTCCAAGAATTTCAGGACCGCTTGGTGGGACAGTCAGTGGTGTTGATGTGCGACAACACCACAGTAGTGGCATACATCAACAAGCAGGGGGGCCTAGTGTCTCTCCCGCTGCACCTGTTGACCGTGCAGGTGCACGAGTGGGCCACGACTCACTCAATAGAGCTGTCAGCCCGCTACATTCCAGGCAAGAGGAATGTAGTAGCAGACAAGCTCAGCCGTCGGGATCAGGTGATAGGAACCGAATGGTCTCTACACCCAGATGTGGCGGAAAGGCTCTTCAACCTGTGGGGGCGTCCAGTCGTGGATCTGTTCGCCACCCGGCACAACAGGAAACTCCAAGTTTTCTTTTCAGCAGTGCCAGACCTATGGGCAGCTGCAGAGGATGCTCTTCAACAACCTCTTCGCATACGCCTTTCCTCCCTTCTGTCTGATTCGCAAGGTGATCAGCCGAGTGCTGGCCACCCTGAATCTCAGGATGATCCTAGTGGCTCCCAAACGACCTCAGGCCGTTTGGTATCCGGACCTGCTGGCTCTGCTTGCGGAAGCACCGAGAGAGATGCCCCATTGGCACAACCTTCTAGCCCAGCCACACGTAGAATGGTACCACCAGACAGTCCAGTCCATACAACTTCATGGCTGGCTATTATCCACCATCTCTTGCGAACGAGAGGCTTTTCTCGCAGCGCAGCAAAAGAGATGGCTGGACACGTCCGACAGTCCTCTGCAGCTGTGTACCAAGGAAAGTGGGCTGTCTTCTGTGGTTGGTGTCGTAGACGGGGTCTATCTCCTCTCAGAGCCACTCTTCAGCAGGTAGTGGATTTCCTTGTTTTTCTTCGCCGAGAGAAGCTCCTCTCCGTCCCCACAGTCAAAGGATACAGAGCCACCCTGGCCCTGGTCCTAAAGCTGAGGGGACTGGATATCTCGAATTCGTTCAAGATCTCCTTGTTTATGAGGAGCTTCGAAAGGTCTTGCCCACCCAGGGAACTCAGGCCCTCTGAGTGGGACGTGACTCTCATCCTTAGGAGTTTGATTCGAAGACCCTTCGAGCCACTCCGAGAGTCGTCAGACAGGGATCTGACCCTCAAGACCCTCTTCTTGCTGGCCCTGGCATCGGCGAAGAGAGTAGGGGAACTACATGGTCTGTCTTTCAATGTTAAGCATTCCAGGGGATGGGGATCTGTGACGCTCGATTTCGTCCCGAACTTCGTGGCCAAGACTCAGAATCCGTCGATCCCTGACGACAGGTTCGAGTCTTTCACAATCCCCTCCCTAATGGATTTCACTGACAACGATACGGATGAGATGCCGCTTTGTCCTGTGAGGGCGCTACGGTGCTATCTGAAGAGAACTTGACACCTCAGGCCTGAGTGTCGACGCCTCTTCGTTAGCACTGGGATGACCAAGAAAGAAGTATCCAAGAACACACTTTCTTTCTGGCTGTGTGAGGTGATCAGGAGGGCGTACGAAACTGATGGTTGTGACGACATCCGTCCCCTTCGTCCGAGAGCCCACGAAGTCAGAGGTATTGGTCCTTCGCTTGCATTCCACAAGAACTTCTCCGTGGCGCAGGTAATGATGGCAGGTGTTTGGGCCAACCAGATTACCTTCAACTCCTTCTACCTTCGGGATATTGCCCACAAGTCCTTGGATACTTTTTCCTTGGGACCTGTGGTGGCTGCTCAACACGTATAGCTTACCCAGCACCCGAGCAGGCAGAACAGCATCGATTCATGGTTTGACTGTAAGAATGAATGAGAGTGTGACTGGCTTCTCTTCCCCATCTTTCTCTCCCTCTACCTGTGGGCAGAGGGACACGGTCGTCACTACGCTGGAAAAGGAAAAGATGCAGGTAAGCTACTCGACCGAGCTCCATCCTATCCCTTTCATTAGGGATAGGAGTGAATATCCACCACTTCCTCCAACAAGGGGAGGGGGGGGGGAAGTGGATGCCAACTAGAGACAAACCCATAACTTTATGTTGCCTCTTGCAAACAGGAACAAGTTCTTGCTTGCTGGTACGAAGAGATATGTTTACCTCTCTCTTAGTACTCGGTCCAGAGGTCTGACCATTGATCCTGCGGTGCACACCCCGATCAATCGGACAGAGGCTTGGATCCCTCCCTCGCTCTTACGACCAGGGAGGCATTCCAGGGTTGGGCGAACACCAGTCTGTTCACAAAGACTCAGATTCCTCCCACCAAGAAGTGAGTCTTCCTATTGTTAAAGGACCGAGGGTTTGTATTACGTATCGGAACAAATGACAATTTGTCGAAAATTGTATTTTTCCTAACTATATAAACCTGAGGCCCTTTACATATAGCCCCACCTCATGCCGCCCCTCACTCTGTGTTTTTTGCATGGGCCTAAAGCAAAAGTGATTCTTCACCTCCCAGGCGCGCGGTGCGTGCACTGTCGGACAAGCAGTTAACCACCGAACTCCCTTGTTTGAAGCTTACGACCGTTCCAGCTGCTGCTAGTTACTTCCTGTTGTTAAAGGACCTCAGGTTTGTATAGTTAGGAAAAATGCAATTTTTGACAAATTGTCATTTTTATGCAAAAAGAAAAGTTTCACCTGCATTTCCTTTTGGTTATGTATTTGTACCAGAATGGAAAAATGTAATATGTAGTATATATATATATATATATATATATATATATATATATATATATATATATATATATATATATATATATATATATATATATATATATATATATGATATATATATATTATATATATATATATATATATATTATATATATATATATATATATATATATATATATATATATATATATATATATATATATATATATATATATATTATATTTATATATATATATATATATATATATATATATATATATGTATGTATATATATATGTATGTATATATATATATTATATATGTATATATTATATATATATATATAGTATATATATATATGTATGTATATATGTATATATATATGTATGTATATATATATATATATATATATATATTATATATATATTATATATATATGTGTGTGTGTGTGTGTGTATGTATGTATATATATGTATGTATGTATATATATATATATATATATATATATATATATATATGTATGTATATGTATATATATATGTATATATATATATATATATATGTATATATCTATATATATATGTGTGTGCTTAAAAAATCACAGTAGATGCACTTGACTTCATAAATAAGCGAATCCCACAGGAAAATGATAGTCAGAAATCCAAGTGCTTTCGTCTTTACTCAGACATTGTCAAGGAGCTAATGAAGTACAATTGGAGAGAAAGGTCTCGAGTACAAAACAAGATCAAGAATACCAAATGGTTGATTGTCAAAAGGGTTAAAATTAAAAGAGATAATCCAGGATTATCGGATATCACATGGTCACAAACCTAAACAGATTTGACCCTAACCGAAATTACTAAGTACCTTTACAGTCCAAAACATGTAAAAACTGAATATAATAATTTTGCTGCTTATATTTATCTACAACTTTTTTCATAAAGAAAGCATAAAGTTTAAATAAACCAAGACTTAAGTTTAGAAAATTTCAATTATTTGACTTGATGAAACAAGATTCAATGATATTCCTTTTAACTGTGTCATTACATGGGATTAAGGCTCTTGCTTGACTCCAGTTAATAGGATGGTCTAAATCTCGCATATGTACGAATAATGCATTTGATATTTCCCCAGTTCTCACAGAATATTGATGCTGTTTGAGACGTTGTGAAAGAGAATTACCGGTCTGTCCGTAATAGACTTTATCACACTTTTTGCAAGTAATTTCATATATGTAGCCTGGAAGATCTTTAGGAGAATTTTTGATTACTAAACTCTTGACATTAATATTACTCTAAACAACATTTATGTTAAAAAGCTTTAAAATTCTAGGAATATCTAAAAACCTTTCATCATAGGGTAATTTTAGAATGTTATGCTTACTAAATTCAAGTTTGTCATTAGTTGAATAAAATGTTTTTCTAGCTCTTTTCCATGCCACATTTATAAAAGTCCTTGGGTGTTTGAGTTTCAATGCAATATCGTAAATAGTTTTAATTTCAGCGTCAATAAACTGCGGGCTACAGACACGTAAAGCCCTTAGGAACATCCCAGAAAAAACAGAGAATTTAACATTTTGATGGTGATTGGAGTAGTAATGAACAAAAGAGGCAATGTTAGTTGATTTTCGAAAGACTGAAAAGGTGAAATTTCTATCATTTCTATGGACAGTTACATCAAGAAAATTCAAATTACAATTTCTTTCTTCCTCTATAGTAAATTTTATAGAAGGGACTAAATTATTGAGATTATTAAGGAATTCTTGGAGATTTTCGTGAACTGGCCAAATAAGAAGATATCATCCACATATCTAAACCAAATAACTTTTTGGGGCAAAATTCTTGGTAAGAATTTTGTCTCAAAAAATTCCATGTAAATATTTCTAAGGACAGGAGATAAGGGATTACCCATAGCCATGCCCAACTTTTGTACAAAAAATTCCCCATTAAAACAAAATTTACTATCTTTGATACATAACCTTATGAGACTAATGAGGTTTGCTACACATAAGGGATTGTCACGACTTTCTAATTCCTCTTCCAAATATTTAAGTAAGTCATCTACAGGCACTTTTGTAAATAAAGAGACAACATCAAAACTAACCATATTAAAATCAAAATTCAAATTTAAGCTATTCAATTTGTTTATAAAATCAACATTGCTTTTAACATTTGTGTTAGAAATGTTTCCTGCCAAAGGAGTAAGAATTTTTACAAGCCATTCAGATAAATTATACATACCTGAGCCCACTGAACTAATGATTTGTCTGATAGGGTTATTGATTTTATGTGTCTTGACTAAACCATAGTACATATAAGGTAGGGAGGCGCATTGCGGTGTAAACTGTTTTAATTAAATTGTCCAAGCCCTTCAAAATGGATTTAATTTGTTTATTAAAATGACATGTGTTGTGTAAATGATGATGAAGTTAGCACATATTCAAAAACACATGGAACATTTTCCTCTGTAGACTTAACTCTCTGTTCAATAAGTATAGTTGACAGATTAGATTGGAACACAATTGATGACTTGTACACCAGTGATCATTTCCCAATATTAATTTCCTTTTTACAAAATAATCCAGCAAAACATGTTCCTCACTATAACATTTATAAAGCAGATTGGGAGCAATATGAAATGCACACTAGAAGTATACCACCATTTGAATATCTGAAAGATCATAATGAAACTGATAAGTTTCTTGTTAATTTCATCAAAGATGCTGCTGATAAAGCATTACCAAAATCAAAACCCCATCCAACAAAACACAAAGTTCCGTGGTGGTCCGAAAAGCTAACAGAATTAATAAATATAAAACACTCAATAGGGAGACGATTGGATAATTTGAATAGAAAGTTCAGTAAAATAAATAAAACATTGCCAATATTAGAAGGTACTTTACAAAAAATTACTATATTGTTGCTAGACATTGAGGCATTGAAGCCTATATACAACAAAATATCTGCAAAATTTCGAAAGGAAGTAATTCAAGGAAGAATAATTTCATGGAGGAAATATGTATCAGATCTCTCTATTAATACTCCCATACAAAAAATATGGGAAAAATTCAGAAAAATAAATGGTACCCATGTGAAACCTCCCAGACATGCCATATTAAAAGACGGAAAAAGAATACTCGATCCAAAAGAAATAAGTAATATAATAGGAGAAAACTTAGCTAATGTAATTTGTGATAGAAATTTAGATGGCCACTTCCGCACAAAGAAAAGTATTATAGAACTAATAACAATAAATTTCGAAACAATAGAAGACATATATTATAATAAGAAATTTAACATGGAAGAGTTAGAATATCCTCTCACTAACAGCAATAAATCTGCTCCTGGGGGTGACAATATTTGTTTTGAGATGATCTGACACTTAGCACCTCTGGCAAAGACATACTTGTTACAATTTTATAATCATTTATGGCTTAGAAATTTATTTCCTGATGAATGGCGTAAAGCAATAATAATTCCTATCCCCAAACCTGCAAAAGATCCAAGTGATGCAAATAACTACAGACCAATTTCTCTAACAAGTTGCTTTTGCAAATTACTAGAAAAAATGGTAAATGCTCAATTAACATGGCACATTCGAGAAAATAAAGTCTTGACTCCCACTCAATTCGGGTCAAAGTGCAACAGATCTACGTTAGAATCTCTCTCTAACCTCGAAGACCATATACGAAGAGAATTTGAGCGAAAGCAAATAACTGTAGCAGTCTTTTTTGACATTGAAAAGGCTTATGATACTACCTGGAGGTACCCTATATTAAAAACTTTACAAAATAACAACATCCGTGGACATTTACCTAGGTTCATCCAAAACTTTTTAACAAATCATAGTTTTCAAGTGAGAATCGATGATGTATTGTCCAGAACATTTCCACTTGAAAATGGTGTTCCACAGGGACCTTAGTGGCACACTGTTTATCCTGGCAATCAATGATATCAATAAAAATCTGCCTACTGGAATTAAAAGCAACCTATACATGGATGATTTTGCCATATATTATTCAGCCTCTCGTATTAAACATACAGAACGCATCATTAATAAAAGTATAATAAAAATAAATGAATGGACCTCATCTGTAGGATTTAAGTTATCCATACATAAGACTCAAGCAGCAGTGTTTTATAAAGATAAAAGGTGGATGAATGGTTAAGTGATCGATTTAAAAATCAGAAATCATAGTATACCAATTAGACAAACTGCAAAATTCTTAGGTTTAGTGTTTAATACTCACTTAAACTGGAAACCTCACATAACATACTTGAAATCAAAATGTAAAAAAGCATTAAATCTAATTAGAAAATTATCAAACACCACTTGGGGAGCCGATAGACAAACCCTTACATTACTGTATAAACCAATAGTCCTGTCTATAATTGATTACGGTAGCGAAGTATATGGCTCGGCGTCAGACACAGCACTGAAAACATTGGACCCAGTTCATAATGAGGGCCTTAGAATATGTTCAGGAGCCTTTAAATCATCACCGACCTCTTCCTTACAGGTTGAATGTGGTGAACTACCTCTCTCTCTCCATAGAGAGCTTGTAATAATGAAGAGTGCTCTGAGAATTAGGACAAGCGATTCTCCAACAAAAAAAATTATTTGAACTCGGAGATATATTTATTAACAATCATCCACCCCCTTTTCCAATTAGAGCTAGAAGACTGTTTGAGTCACTAAATGTAAATATACAAATTCCTCCAGTAGTAAAATTACCTCCGCCTTGGACAATGAATAAAATGAAAACTTGCACACAATTAAAATATTTATCAAAAAAATACTTATATACGCCATCACACCATAGACAACATACAATAGAACATATGAACGGAAAAGGTCCACATTATGCAATATACACAGATGGATCTAAATCAGAACATGGAGTGGGATATGCTGCAGTGTCCCAAGAAAAATCATATCAATTCTCTTCCTAATACAGCTTCAATATTCACAGCAGAACTTTGCGCAATAGCCTCGGCCATAAAAATAATTAAAGAAACATCACGCAATAATTTTGTGATTTATAGTGACTCAAGAAGTGCCATAGAAGCCATCCAGAGTTACAAATAAAAAAATAATATTGTACAACAAATTAAATTATCACTTCATAAATTAGATATTATTGGGAAAAATGTAGAAATATGTTGGATCCCTGCCCATGTAGGGATCATAGGAAATGAAGAGGCTGACAAAGCAGCCAAAGAAGCAAATCAAATGACAAGATCAAGTGTGAATCTCCCTATGAGTGATTATGTAACATACATAAAGATAGGCATTATAAGGAAATGGCAACATATTTGGAATGAAGAGTCAGAAAATAACAAATTAAAGCAAATAAAACCTGATGTTGGAAAGTGGAGTTCATCATATCAGAGAGAGAGACATGAACAAGTAATTCTGACACGTCTCCGTATAGGCCATACCTGTCTGACACATGGACACTTAATGAGCAGCCCACACGACTCCGCTCCAGAGTGTTCAGAGTGCAAGGAGTTGGTAACAGTCAGATATGTCTTGTGCGAGTGTCCAAAGTAGGACCAGCAGAGACAGTCAACTTTTGGAAATAAGACAATAAAAGAAATTTTGTCAGAATCTTTTACATTTTCAGTAGTTCCAATTTTGACTTCTGAGGAACTGCAATTTAATTGATAAAATATAAAACATTGTGTTTTTAGTGAATTTTAAAACAAAATTTTGGAAAGTTAAAACTAATTCTGAATTTTAATATACCGTTTTAGTATGTCTGTAAGGGAACATGAGTAAATGTATTGTTTGTTTGTGTGTTCTAGTATGAAAGCATTTGCCTTGGTGCAATTTTTTTTATTTATCCTGAATGACCAATTTGGTCCCAGCTCTGGCCTAAGCTAGACCTGGCATTTTATCTAATCCTTCGGGCCAGCCTTAGGAGAGCTGAAAATCAGCTCAGTGGTCTGGTTAAACTACTTTTATAATAATAATAATAATATGTAACATTTCTCCTATCATTAGTCCTCCTACTTCTTTACCACTTACTCCTGTCCAGGTAGCCCATGCTTCTAATCTCGGCACCATTGCCAGCCTTGGGTCCAAGATGGACAAGAAGTTTTGAGTTTTTAGCTAAATCTGTTATGGAATTATAGTCTTGCCACTACGACGAGAGCTCTCAGGCATGGTGTTTAAAGATCTGCCCTGTTGCCAATTTTATAAAAACAACAGCTGACCCGTGTGTGACTGACCTTTGAATGTCATTGAGACAAACCCCAAGGCTATAATTATAAGATTATAGGAGCTTTCCATTCCCAAGTATACGATTGCCTTTTCTCGGCTGTGAAGTTGATGTCTATTCATGGCTGCGAGATGACCAGGAATGACTTGTAAGTCGGTGTCAAAGTCACTCTACACTTCAGTCAGGCCAAAACTTTGCCATATCGTATTCTAGTAATATTCACTCATAGTTTCCTATCTATTATTTGTTCCGACACGGGATACAAACCTTTCGGTCCTTTTGCAATAGGAAGGTTACTAGCGGCAGCTGGATAGGTCGTAAGCTTTCGAACAAGGGGTTCGGTAGTTAACTACTTGTCCGACAGTGCGCGCGCCGTGCAACTGGGAGGTGAAGAATCACTTTTGCTTTCGGCCTCACAGCGTGTGGATGTGTGTATCTTCGCTCTCTGCCCGCTTCATCGTCGTTTGCTTTTGTATGGTTGTGTTTTCTTGTTCTGTTTTGTTTTGATAGTGAAACTGACTGTAAGTACAATAATTTTCTATTTTTTTATTGCAAGTGCATTGAATTGTTGATCGACATGGATTAACCTCGCCCTCCAATTATCCGGCGACTGTGCCCCGGGACTGAAGGGCGTAAGTGCGGAAAATTCTGCAGTTTTCTGGAGATCGACCCCCATGTATTGTGTGCTCGGTGTCGGGGACGCGAATGCTCTCGCACAGAGCCCTGTGAAGTGTGTGTATCTTGGTCGGAGGTGCAGTGGGGCTTGTACGAGGGCAGGAAGAAGCGAAGGCCTGCAAAGGAGTCGTCGGAAAGCTCTCCCGCGACTCCTTTGGTAATGGACACTTCGCCGTCTTTCCTGCCCCCTGCTCAGCTCCCACGTATGGCACCTTCCCCTTCGGGGCGGGTATCCAGGTCCTTCTCCTCACCCGATCTGTCGAGTGTGGAGGGCGCTCGGTACCCCGACTTCCAGTTGTACTCAGGGTCTTCTATCCGTTCGTCAACTCCTCATGAGCGGGTAGAAACCCCCTTAATCACCCGACCTTTGCTTCCACAGGTGCTTCTGCTGCGAGGGACGACCTTGGTCAGGTGTGGGCGTCTTTGGGCTTGCAGGGCGTGCCCAGTGTCCAGGGGCTGCTGTGCCATCTTGCTGGCTCTGCCGCGGTCACGCATGCAACGGTGACCACGACTACCACCACCCTGTCAACCCCAGGGTACACCGCTCCCCCTCACCTGGTGTATTCCCCGCATGCTGTCTCAGTGTCACCAACCACCTCAGTGCAGGGGCCGATTGCCATACCAAGTGGAGTGGGCCACCGCCACCGCCCGGGTTTGCCATGCTGCCTCGGCCTGACTTCAGATGTCCTAAGAGCTCGCCCCTGGACCTGCCGCCGGTGCCTAAGATGTCGGTGACGTTGGTTCGACCACCTGTGTTGGAGATGCCGCCTGCCGTACCTGCCGTACCCACCCAGATGTTGCCGACCGACCGATCCTGCCGTGAGTGCTGTACCTGTTGTTCCTGAGATGTCCGCACCTGCCGATGTCGTTCCTGCTCGTGGTGTTGCTGTACCCGACGTTGGTCTATCTGGACAGGTGCGTCCGGGCCCTGTTGCTTCGGCAACAGCAGCCCCGGCTCCACCCTGGATGGTAGACTTAATGTCGGTCCTGAGGAAGCTGACGAAGAAGAAGAGGAAGGTGTCGTCGTCGTCGTCTGCCGCCTCTCCCCCTTCAACTTCTAAGGCTTCACAGCCGAATAAGAAGGAGGTTGCCTCCTCCCCTCCTAAGAAGTCTCCTTCGGGAGCTTCTCAGGGCCCGTCTCGCTCCGGTTAGACGGGGGCTTCTCCCGTTGGTCCTCCTGCTCCCTTGGGAGCGGGGCCCGTCTCTTCTTCCTTGTGGAAGAAGACTACGGGGACCAGAGGAGTACTGGCTAACACCGGTACTTCCTCGCCTGGTGCCAGATGCTCTGCCACTGCATCAGGTTCCGTCTCGGCCTCTCGTTCGCGAGAAGTACCGAGTGTACGGTTGCCTGCCAGCGACCGTACAGCCAAGAACCAGACATCAGAGCTCGCTCGGTGTCAGGTTCACGGCATGGAGCGGAAGACTGGTGACAGCCGCTCAGGCGACTCTCACCAGGCCAGCTCTCGCTCTCGCAGCGACCAGCTGGCTACCCGGGCTGATGTGACGGTCTCTGACTGGCCACGTGCCGAGGCTGGGAAGAGGTCCCCCTGATCGCCGGTGCCAGCCAGCGGTGTGACGCGCCGTGAGGACAAGCACCGGTCTCACCGTGACAGTGGTCTCTGCAGGTCGCCCGACCGTCGCTCCCACAGGGAGCGTGCGGGTACGTCAACCAGCAGCAGCTCCTCTGACACACGAGATCGGGGTCGCTGTACTCAGTCCAGCCGTTCTCCGCAGGGAGACGTCTCGACTAGGCCTGCAGCTCGATCGCCACCGCGGGTTGGCGATCGCCTGCAGCCCTCCAAGCCCGCTGGTCCTGCCAGCGGGCAAGGGGGGAGCGTCAGGTCTGCCTCTCCCGTGCCTTCAACCTCCTCGGGTTACACCGGGAGGAGCGAGGTATTGCGGAGTGATCATGATGGGTGCGCCCTGCACGATCCCGTCACTATGCCGTACGTGCCAGGCACGGTCCTTGGATCGACCAGGACGTACGCGCAAGTGACAGGAGGAGACCGAGAGGGGTCTGTCGCCGTTCCCTCTCTTGAAGGGGGAGGGTCTCGGGAGGTGCTCCTGTTCGAGGGACTGGACAGTCCTACTCCTCAGGATGCAGTGACTGCCGAGATCCAGAGGAACTTTGCCGAGGTTATTGCTCTGATTCATCAGCACAACGGCCTCGGGGAAGGGTCGCCGCTCCCGCCTTCAGAGCCCACGTCCCGTCTCGAGTCGTTATTCTGGCCCGAAGAGGGAACCCATACCGACGGTGGGGTTGCTGAGATCGGAGCTGGCCGATTTCGTCTTGAAGCAGGTTGAGTTTCTTGTTTCCGGACAAGAAGGCTCTCTCAGGTCAAGCAGATTGAGCAAGCTGCTTCCACCTCCTCTACTGCAACAGCGGCGTTTCTACATGCCATCAAAAGATCCAATGCCGCCCAAACAGGTAAACCCAGGGTTAGCCAGGCTAACTCCGGGTGTGTCTCTGCAGCAACTCCTGTCTGAGAACCTCTGGTTCTCGCAGCAAGAGGCACTGGGCCTGGAATCTACCGCTATGGCAGCTTTCCAGGCCGTCTTCTGGATAGACCTGTGGTCCCTCACTGTGTCTTAAGGTTGCAGCCAACTCGGGAGAGATTTCTCCTGAGGAAGACTCTGCTTTCAGGAGACTTTGCCAGTCTGGAGGAAGAGCCATCTCCTTCCTCGCCCACCAGACAGCAAACCTGTGGGCCAACCTGGTACTTCGCCATAGGGATGCAGTCCTTACACAGGTATCCAGGGCGGCTGGGCGTGAGGCGGCATTGGGACTTCGCAATGGACCTGTATGGAGTTCCTCCTCTCTCTTCCCTGGAGAGATGGTGGACGCTGTGGTGGACAGACGGCGCACTGACGACAGTGACCGTCTCGTACACCAGGCAGTTTCGAAGGCTTCTGGGCAGCCTCGAACTGCGACCAAGCCCAAGAGCTTGGTTAGCGCTTCCTCGGCTGCTAAGACGATAGCCTCGTCGAAGCCCCGAGGAAAGACTGGGGCCCGTAACCAGCCCTCCTCCCAGCCATCCTTTTCGCGAGGAGGGTTGGGAAGAAGTCGAAGAAAGGGGGGAAACGCTAGGGACGGCGTTCCCCCTCACCTGCTGCTGGAAGTGGGGGGGTGCCTGGCGAGCCATTGGGCAACTTGGCAGCGCTACGGCGCCGAGACCTGGATAGTAGATGTCCTTCGGGAGGGATATCTATTACCCTTCGAATCTCGGCCACCCCTCACCTCCAACCCGGTCCAACAGCAAACTTACGTTCCAGGTTCTTCGAAGGACGTGGCACTACGACAGGAGATCCAGTCCATGCTGAGCAAATGAGCTGTAGAGATCGTCACGGATCAGTCACCGGGCTTCTACAGCTGTCTTTTCCTTATGGAAAAGTCTATGGGGGGCTGGCGCCCGGTGATAGATCTCTCTCCCCTGAACCGATTCGTTCGCCAGACTTGGTTCATGATGGAGACGGCACGTTCCGTGCTCGACTCCATCAGGGAGAACGATTTCATGCTTTCAGTGGATCTGAAGGACGCGTATTTCCAGATATCCGTCCATCAGTCCTCCAGAAAGTACCTCCGCTTCATCCTGGATGGGACGGTGTACCAATTCAGGGCACTTTGCTTCGGTCTCTTAACTGCCCCACAGGTGTTCACGCAAGTGTTCACTCTGGTATCTGCTTGGGCCCATTCGCACGGGATACGTCTTCTGAGGTATCTCGACGATTGGTTAGTCCGCAGTTGCTGCAGGACAGGGATCGACTACTCAAGTTCTGTCGCGATCTGGGGATCGTGGTGAACTTCGAGAAGTCCGATCTTGAACCCAAGCAGTGGATGAAGTACCTGGGTATGCTGATCGACACAGTAGCAGGGTGAGTTTTCCCTGCAGACTCGCGGATCAGCAGATTCAGGGAGGCAGCCAACCAGTTCCTGTCTCAGCAGGAACAGGCAGCTCAGAGATGGCAAGTCGTGATCGGACACCTGTCATCACTCGAGGAGTTAGTCCCTCACGGGCGTCTTCACCTGCGGTCTCTTCAGTGGAGACTAAAGGAGAGTTGGTCACAGGCAACAGATCCTCCATACTTCCCCGTGTCCCTCACCCCCCCCCCCTTCCCCCCGGAGATGCTGCTGTTCTCAGACTCATCGACCGAGGGATGGGGCTCACACCTGGAGGAGTTGCTGACTTCAGGTGTGTGGGACGATTGCAACAAGCACCTTCACATCAATGTTCTGGAGCTCAAGGCAGCGTTTCTCGCGCTCCAAGAGTTCCACGACCGCTTGGTGGGACACTCAATGGTGTTGATGTGCGACAACACCCTGTTAGTGGCTTACGTCAACAAACAGGGGGCCTAGTGTCTCTTCCGTTGTACCAGTTGACACGGCAGGTGCACGAGTGGGCCGAGGCTCACTCAATAGAACTGTCAGCACGCTACATTCCAGGCAAAAGGAATGTGGTAGCGGACAAGCTCAGCCGTTGGGATCAGGTGATAGGAACCGAATGATCCCTACACCAGGACGTGGCGGAAAGGCTCTTCGACCTGTGGGGGCGACCAGTAGTGGACCTGTTCGCCACCCGGCACAACAGGAAACTTCAGGTTTTCTTTTCAGCTGTGCCAGACCCATGGGCAGCTGCAGAGGACGCTCTTCAACATCCGTGGGACAACCTCTTCGCCTATGCCTTTCCCCCGTTCAGCCTGATTCGCAAGGTGATCAGTCGAGTGCTGACCACCCCGAATCTCAGGATGATCCTGGTGGCTCCCAAATGGCCCCAGGCCATTTGGTATCCGGACCTGCTGGCTCTTCTTGCAGGAGAACCAAGAGAGATTCCCCCTTGGCACAACCTTCTCGCCCAGCCACACGTAGAACGGTACCACCGAACAGTCCAGTCTCTACGACTTCACGGCTGGCTGTTATCCACCATCTCTTGCGAACGAGAGGCTTTTCTCGCAGCGCAGCAACAGAGATGGCTGGAAACGTCCGTCAGTCCTCTGCAGCTGTGTACCAGGGGAAGTGGGCCGTCTTCTGTGGTTGGTGTCGTAGACGGGGTCTATCTCCTCTCAGAGCCACTCTTCAGCAGGTAGCGGATTTCCTCGTTTTTCTTCGCCGAGAGAAGCTCCTCTCATTCCCCACAGTGAAAGGATATAGAGCCGCTCTGGCACTAGTCCTGAAACTGAGGGGACTGGATATCTCTAATTCGTTCAAGATCTCCTTACTTATGAGGAGCTTCGAAAGGTCTTGGCCACCCAGGGAACTCAGGCCCCCTGAGTGGGACGTGATTATCGTCCTTAGGAGTTTGACTCAAAGACCCTTCGAGCCACTCCGAGAGTCGTCAGACAGGGATCTGACCCTCAAGACCCTCTTCTTGCTGGTTCTGGCATCGGCAAAGAGAGTAGGGGAACTTCATGGTCTTTCCTTCGATGTACGACACTCCAGGAGATGGGGATCTGTGACGCTCGATTTCATCCCGAACTTCATTGTGAAGACTCGGAAACTGTCGATCCCTGACGACAGGTTCGAGTCTTTCACAATCCCCTCCCTAATGGACTTCACCGATAATGATGCAGATGAGATGCTGCTTTGTCCTGTGAGGGCGCTACGGCGCTACCTGAAGAGAACTCGACACCTCAGGCCTGAGTGTCGACGCCTCTTCATTAGCACCGGGGTAACCAAGAAAGAAGTATCCAAGAACACTTTCTTTCTGGCTGCGTGAGGTGATCAGGAGAGCGTATGAGGTAATGGTAGTGACGACACCCGTACACTCCGTCCGAGAGCCCACGAAGTCAGGAGCATTGGTCCTTCCCTTGCGTTCCGCAAGAACTTCTCCGTGGCGCAGGTCCTGAAGGCAGGTGTCTGGTCCAACCAGACTACCCTCACGTCCTTCTACCTTCGAGATATTGCCCACAGGTCCTTGGATACCTTTTCCTTGGGACCCGTGGTGGCTGCTCAACAAGTTGTGTAGCTAACCCAGACCCTCGCAGGCAGAACAGCATTGAGTCCTGGTGTGACTGTGAGAATGGATGTTCGAATGAGAGTGTGACTGGCTTCTCTTCCCATCTTTTTCTTCTCCTCTACCTGTGGGCAGAGGGTTACGGTCGTCACTACACTGGATGAGGACGAGATGCAGGTGAGCTATATGACATCCTATCCCTTTCACTAGGGATAGGAGCAGAATATCCACCACTTCCTCCTACAAGGGGGTGGGAAGTGGATGCCAACAAGAGACAAACCCATAACTTTATATTGCCTCTTGCAAACAGGAACTTGTTCTTGCTTGCTGGTACGAAGAGATACGCTTGCCTCTCTCTTAGTACTTGGTCCAGAGGTCTGACCATTGATCCTGCGGTGCACACCCTGATCAATCGGACAGAGGCTTGGATCCCTCCCTTGCTCTTATGACCAGGGAGGCATTCCAAGGTTGGGCGAACACCAGTCTGTTCACAAAAGACTCAGATTCTTCCCACCAAGAAGTGAGTCTTCCTATTGTAAAAGGACCGAAAGGTATGTATCCTGTGTCGGAACAAATGACAATTTGTCCAAAATTGCATTTATCCTTATCCTTAACTATACAAACCTGAAGTCCTGTTACACATAGCCCCACCTCATGCCACCCCTCACTCTGCAGTTTTTGCTTGGGCCTAAAGCAAAAGTGATTCTTCACCTCCCAGTCGCGCGGCACGCGCACTGTCGGACAAGCAGTTAACTACCGAACCCCTTGTTCGAAAGCTTACGACCTATCCAGCTGCCGCTAGTAATCTTCCTATTGTAAAAGGACCTCAGGTTTGTATAGTTAGGAAAAATGCAATTTTGGACAAATTGTCATTTTGTCAGAGAGAGAGAGAGAGAGAGAGAGAGAGAGAGAGAGAGAGAGAGAGAGAGAGAGAGATCTGTCTGTATACAATTGTTTATTTTCTCACTCATCAAACTTATGCTTTATTTCATATTTCCTTGCTCACCAATTATTACCTACAATATCAAGAAATGAAGATATTTGTAGAAAGGAAAACTGCCTCCAGACATGTACAGTGACCACTGAAAGATCCCCCTGAAGAGAGTCTAAGCTGGTTATCCGTGGATTTAAATGCCCATGGAACTGTTTGAAATATTGGCAACAACACCAAAATGAGTTGCCATGTGCCTGAGGAGGCTGTCCATCTCCCCAGTTCTCCTAGACGAAGGTCACTGTCCCGCTCCCCCGCACCTGGGAGAAGACATACCAGAGGTCAAGTGGGAGGGGGGTTTGCCCACGGGCAGTCATCGACTATGTCAAATCTGTTGACTCTCAGGTTTCGACTAAGTGTGATTGGAAAAAGATTGAGGTGAGTGAAGTGTGCTTTTCGTCAGAATCAGAAGAGTTGTCGCCTGATAAGAAGCGACATCATCGATGTGTAGTGGTTTCTTGTCCTCTCAAAAGACATGCATCTTTTGCAGTGTTCGACTCCTCTGGTGGAGAAGCATAGGGAGCAAGTAAGGAGTCCTCAAAGATCCTGCACCTTTGCCTTGATTCTTTTGTTCATGATTAAGCTCAGTCGCCAGAGGAGAGTCATGGTCTTGCTGGTGACAGGGAGATTCTGGCGCCAAGGCACTCGGATCATTGGTTTTGCTCTCACGCTGTTGACTCTTCCAGTCTCTCTTCAACAGGGGCTGCGCCTCATTTGCCTCCTCCCGCATGCGATACCTCGCCAGTCAGTCGGTAGTCGACTGAGCTTGGGGTTTCTCAAGAAGGCTACTGCGCCTCTAGGAGAAGGTATTGCTCAGTCGCCATTGTTGTCAGAAGAAGAGGAACCAGAGCAGAACTTCAAGCCTTCATCAGCATATTCAAACCTCCTCAAGTATTTTCCTCTGAACTATGTAGATTTCTTTGAACCAGCTCTTCTATCATCTCCTTTGACTTTTGTTATGGATAGGAAGACAATCATAAGTGGTCTGCCAAAGTTGGTTTTATCTCAGTCTGCTAAGACGATATCAACTGGGGTTCCGTTGTCAGCAGGTTACCGATAAGTGAAAACCGCCATTAACTGTAACTGCTATTTATGGTGCTTATGGTGCCGAGTTTCGGTTAATGGCACTGATAACCAGTTAATGGCATCTCTGTTAGGTATATTATGGCACCATAACTCTCATTAGCAGCACCTTATGGTGCCGATAACTGAAACTCAGCCTTGTATGGCACCATAAATCGCTGATTTTATGGCACTAGACAAGCCCCATAAAACCAGATCACCATTAACTGAGTCTGCTGATAACCGGGAACTGCCTGTATTGAAGAAGGTGAATGAGTTGGTTTACAAGTGAGAGTTAGGTAAGGCATCTTTTGCCTATCCTCCTTCAAAACTTCTCAAAAAGAAGTACTACTACTAATATGCTAATGGAGTAGTTCCTTCCCTGGGAATCTCTGCCTCTTCCCAGAGAGACTTTTTGGGTCTGGTAGATGCCAATAGGTCAACTTTTGCTGCGGTGAAGGTGATGTTTTTGATGCCAGACTTCAACCATCTGACGAAGAATTTATTCAAAGTCCTGGAAGTCTGTAGTTTCCTGGACTGGACTAATGGAGCACTGGCCAGGAAGACTGAGGAATACCAGTCCTTAGATGAGGAGTTCGCGTTGTACGGGAGTTCGTGTTAGACGGGAGTTCACGTTGGATGTCTTGTCCTGTGTGGACAAGGCAGTCAGAGATGGCTCAGGAGAGTTAACTTTTCTTTTCAAGATAAGGGAACTGTGGTGCTCCTTTGCATCTAGGGGAGTAACTATGACCCAAAAGTTGGCTTTACTTTGCTCGCCCTTGAATAAGTCACACCTTTTCTTGGAGGAGACTGTGCAACAGGTGCTTTCGGATCTTTAAAAGAAGTTGACAAATGAACTTTCTCAATCTACAAGGTGCCCAAAGGAGACTCCCTATACAGGAGCTAAGTCTTTTCCTCTTTGGAAGCACCCCCTTTTGGGGAGGTAAGGCCAAGATTCAGACTAGACCCAAGTCCAATATGTCCACCAGCAAAGTCAATCAAGAAGTCTTTCTTCAGGAACAATCAGCTGCCGATCTGCTGCTTGTCTGTTATGGTTCCTCTAGCATGGAGAACAGGTGCAATGCTCCTGGATTGGACAGGCCTCGACGATTATGCTTTTCCCCCCTTCGGACTCATAAGAGAGGTCATCAGTAAGTTTGTCGCATCAGACTGTGACAGTGGCTCTCGTGGCCCCATTCTGGCCCAGGAAAGAATGGTTCCCAGATCTTCTCAATCTCCTTGTGGACCTCCCCAGGCTTCTTCCACAATATTCATTTCTGCTCAACCCAACTTCGACAGGTACCATCAAGGGTTGTCTGCTCTGGCCCTGACAGACTTCAGACTGTCAGGAGTCTTGTCAGAGCAAAAGAATTTTCTTGCAGAGCGGCAGAAGCTATTGCAAGATGCAGGAGGGCTTCTTGCAAGTTAAAGCAGTCGAAGTGGAGGATTTTCAGAAGTTGGTGCAGAGTGAGTCACATCTACCATAAAGTGCTGTAGATCTATGATCCTCTCGGTTTTTAATTATAGAGGTCTCGACATTTCGACCAATCTGGATATCAGCAATCTAATTTACTTCTTCGAAACATTGAAGGTGGAAAAGTCTGCAAAAGTCGGCTGCAACTGACATTGTCTTGTAGTGGTTATGATTCAGGTGTGTATTTTGAGCCATTATGGTCTGCTTGGCAACAACAAATAGGGTGAGTGAAATTTATACCATCAGTAAGGAGGTGGGTTTCGCTTAAAACGATGCAGTGTGCTCTTATGCAGGAGACATTTGTGCAAAGAACGAGAACCCATCAAAACCTTGGCCTCATTCTTTTGTGATAAGAAACCTTATGGATATTTTGGGACCAGAAGAAGAGGAGCTACTGTTACATCCAGTAAGAGCTACCCGTCCACTCTCCAAGAACGCTCTTTGTTTTTTCTTCTAAGTCTTATTTTGGAGGCCCACTTACAAGTTCGAGAAGAGGTCCTACCTGTCCTTAAGGTAAAACATCATGAGATTCATGCAGTAGCGATGTCATTAGCTTTTCGACATAATATGTTGGAGTCTTCCATTCTTCAAGACATTCTGCAGATTGAAGTCAGTGTTTGCATCACAATATCTCAACGATATTGAAGCAGCTTTTGAAAACTGTACTAAGTTGGGCCCTTTATCCATAGCTGGCATGGTTTTGTGAGAGGAAGCATAGGGGGACTTCTTTCCTTCTACTGTCTCCTCAGCTTGTATTTTTGAGCTTTGTTTAGTCTATGGTAAGTCTGGTACCCAGATGTACCTAGATTACCCTGCAGTTTTTTATGGTTAGAGGTGCGGTTTTGATTTTAGTATAGGTGATGGTTTCTTTGGCTTGTTGTCTGGTCTTTGCCAAGGGCAAGGGCAAATTGTTTTTTGTTAACCAGCTGAGAAATTCCATGGTTACAAAATCCCACTACAAGTAGGGACGAACTTGGCCATTACTGCCACGTCACCTATAGGTGCTGAGAGCGCCGACCAGATTCAGCACTCACCTGCAACTGCTCTCTCACCAAGTAAGGTACTGCAAGCATTATGTTAATGCAAGCAATCTTATTTTTTATAAATCCTTAACTTATTTAATATTGGAAAGATTAATTTCCATATTCCCACCTTTCTTGGAACGTGGAATGAGCTATGTCATTTTTTAGTAAGTCACTTATGTGAAAATATTGTTATAATGAAATAAAGTTTCACATATACTTACAAAACAATTACATAATCAGAGCCCGCCCTCCTCCCCACATATGGACGTTGCGGCTCAACAAATTGTGGGTAGTTTCTGAAAGTGAACGGGTCCCATTCACCTACACTAATGACGGCAGCGCCGCCACCACCAAAATTTGAATTTTTGACTGCCAGGTATGGCAGTAGTATATGTGAAACTTTATTTTAATATAAAAATATATTTTAATTAATTCTTGAATGAGATCATTAAACAAAATTAAATCACAACTAATTTATCAAGAAATTAATTAAGTAAAAAATTCATTTACCCGTGTAAAATTCAAACTGTTAAGAAATACTTAAGATTCAAAAAGAAAATGCAAGTAAATGAAAATTAATTCATAAGTGTTAAATTAAATCAAGTATGCAATGTTAAACAAAATGTAAATGCTAAAACATGAAAACAGTGCGGAAAAATGAAAACAGTGCGGAAAAGTATCAAATTCACCACCAAAAATGTGAGACAATTAAACGTAACACAGTAATCACTAGTTTGCATATACCATATTCAATCTTCAACATGGTTAAAAATTAAGTTCACCTCTGCTTTCTGCAGAATTGTTACCAAAAGATGGCTTTCACAATATATTCAGTTGAACACACTTTATAGTCGCCATTACAAGATACACACTTTCACACAATGTCTGTTCAGATTCCACAAATAACAGCAATTATATAGAAATGTAACAAAGAGTGACCAATTACAATTCTTTGAATTACTGTAAAAATTAAATTCCTGGGGAATGATAGAGAGAGAAAGAGCTTTAACGTCTCTCTACATACAATTATGAGTCTGAATGACTAATTTTATGCACATATGGAAACTTCTTGGTTAATACGACTCCAGAATGGGTGGGTAACGTCAAAGCATTTTGGGAACGAGGTCTCTACAATAATCGTAATAGATTTCCTTTAAAAACTAGAGAGAGGGAAATTGTGAGATTATGGTTATTAATAACAATTAACATCACACGGTATCAGACATTAAGAATCTATTAAACTTAAAGCAAATCATAGAATGTTTTTGAAAGAAAAGTGACGTCACTTCTGAATATGACATCATGAAATACCATGCAAAATGTTTTGGTCACAGAAGATTCTTGAAGCTTTATTACAAAATATGGTGTAGTCGACACGTGGTCTGGACAACAACAACAACAAAAAACGAGGCATACACGTTCAGTGGTTAATGTGATAATAAAAAAAGAACGAGCAAGGATTTTGCAAAGGTGATGACAGCAACTTCTGCTTTGGAGACGAAGCATTCTACCTTTCCTTTCTACGCTATTCCTTAACTTTAAATTATGTTTTTGTGAATCCTGAACTTACATTACTTGAACATATCAATTCTAAGTTAATCTTATTATGCAACCTAAACATAATCTTATTATGCAACCTGAACATAAAAGGTACATTTTACAAAGGCAACTTCATAAAACTCCTTCTGGGGATTTTACAAAGGTAACTTCATAAGACTTCTCCCCCTAGTAGGTTAGTTATCCCGGGTTTGAAGCCCACAGTTTGCAACAGGATAAATCTGCAATTGCATTATTCTTTCCAGAAATGGGTTCTAACTTTACACAACATAATTACAAACTTCAAGAACTCGGTGGAGAACTGCATCTCACCTCTTAAGTACGATGATTGCCCATAGTTTGGCTGTTTCCTAATAGTTGGTGGAGTAGCCTTACAGATACATTCTACATTTGCAGTTACAAAGGTGAGAAGGCCTTTTCCAACTTCAAATCAAAGATACTTAACAGTTGCATTCCCAAACTCACTCCTTTTTAGGTTGACTGTTAGTCCTGCTTCTTGTAGTTTCTTGAACACTTTCTTTAGAATCTTCAGATGTTCTTCCTACTCATTGGAATGTTGCAGGTGCATTCATCAGACAGACCAAATGGCAGAACAGTACTATACTGATGCAGTCCAAAAGGAGTAATAAAAGCTGACAGCATCTTAGCATTTTTATCCAAGGGAATTTGATAATATACTTTCAACAAGTCTATAGGTAACTGATCTATAAGAAGCAAAGGATAATTGTCAGCCACACTGATGGAATTCAGTTTCCTATAATCACTACACATCCTAAATGAGTCATCTGGTTTCTTCACTAACACACATGGAGAACTGTAGTTACTTGAACTCGGTTAGGCTAATCCATGCTGCAACAAATATTCAAATTCTTTCTTCGATACATCTTGATGATAAAGTGATAAGCAATAAGCTCTATTTAAATGGTTTTCCATCTTCTTTAATCTTGATCTCATACTTTGTCAGTTCGGCTCGCCTATGTACACTGCAAAATTTCTGTGAAACTTCTAATCACCACTCATTTCACCACCTTGCTTAACACTCAGATGTTTTGATTTATCCTCAAAATTTTCCAAAATTGAAGAATTATTCATCTTGTTTTCAGCTCCCAATTCTTAGACTTCGTCATCTTCTGTGGATGAAGTTGTCTGTGTTACTGAAACAGTTTCAATTTTAGTCCCTGAGAAGTGAGGTTTCAAGAGATTCACAGGCATCTTCCTCTTTTGTTTTCTTCTTCATGGTGTTTCAGTCACATAATTTCTATCACTTAACTTCTCGGTTATCTTGTAAGGATCTTAAAATTTGTTGGTAAGGGGAAACCTTTTTACTGGTAAGAACACTAGAACTTCTTGACCTACAAGAAAATGTTTTTATCTTAGTATCATCATATCTCCTTGACATTTTCTCTTGACTTACTTTCAGATTTTTTAAAGAGAATTTTCCAATCTCTCTCAACTTTTTTCTCAAGTCCGTCACATATACTCCTTGGATTTCCTCTTGATTTTCTTCTCAGTTTTCTGCAAGTCTTCAACGGTCTTACTTCTCTACCAAAAATCATCTCATTAGGTGAACATCCCATGCTTTCTTGATAAGCATTCCATATTTCGAATAACATAGTGGTAAACCAACATCGCATTCTTTTCCTGACCCAGAACAATACTTTGTCAGCATACTTTTCAATGTCTGCTGGAACTTCTATGGCTCCTTGACTCTGGATGAATAAGCACTTGGTAACTGTTGTTTCACTCCTAACAAGTTCATCACATCCTGGAACATTTTAGAAGTAAAGTTCATTCCTCTATCCCTTTGTACAATTTCTGGCATTCCAAACTTTGAGAAAAATTCCACTAACTTCTCAGCAATTACCTTGGCAGATATGCCTCTGACAGGGATTGCCAAGGATACTTTTTTCACAGGACACATTAAGGTTAACAGATATTCACTTCCCATCTTCGTTTTTGGAAGCAGTCCAACCACATGTAAAATCACCTTGCCAAAGGATTCTCCTCTAACTTCTATAGGTTGTAGGGGGGTCTTTCTGAATGTTTTCATTCGGCTTTCCAGCTATCTGGCAAGTGTGACACACTCGACGGAACCTGCTAACATCTTTATTATGAAGTCCAGGCCAGAAAAAAATACTTCATGATTTTCTCAGCAGTTTTCCTGATTCCCACATGTCCAGACTCATGTGCTGCTGCTGCCACTTGCTTCCTCAATGGATGTGGAATAAAATTTTCATGATATTCACCCTAATCAGTGTCTCCTGGTATATCTATAGGTCTATGATCCTCATCAGCAAATTTTTTTTTAGATAATAACAGGTGGGAGTTTGTTGCATCTCTTCTTGAGTAGATCAGAGAGTTAAAAAATGTTGGCAGTCCCAGTGGGAGGATATTTTAACTAATAAAAAAATGCGCAGTATCACTTCATCAGTGTCTCCTTGGTCATATCCGTATAAGACAAGGAGACAAGAATCAATGTTGTGCAGATTGAGGATTGGACATACAAGACTTACACATGGGTTCTTGATTGGACATACAAGACTTACACATGGGTTCTTGAAAATCCTCCGTTTTGCGAGAACTGTACTGTGCCCTTGACTGTGAAACATTTGTTGGTTGAGTGTCCCAGATTCGGGAATTTGAGACATAGGTTCCTGTCTTGGGGTCGTGACAGAGTAGGTAATTTTATCCTAGCTACAATTCTTGGAAAGGATTGTAATATAGAGCAGTTATATAAATTTATGGGGGAGGCAGGCCTCCTCAACCAAATTTAAATTATACATAGATTGTCTTTGTAAGAACTTTTATATATGAACAAAATTTTTATATACATATATTTATAGATATTTTTATATGAAATTTATTTGAAATTTAATTTTTTCGTTTTTATTTATTTCGGTGTCAATTACCCAGATGTTGTAACGCCAGATTTGATAGACACAATCAATCAATCAATCAATCTTTTTGATCAATAACTCTGAAGAACAAATCAACTAACATTGTATCCTTCTTCTGCAGTTCCATTAGTTCTTTCTTGTCACTTGACTAACTTCAAGGGCTGAACTCTCAGTATCTGCAAGCCCAGTTACTGTAGTTTCATATACTATCTTCTGGAATGCTCTTGACTACAATGAGTCTCTTCAAGAACAACAGGTTCTTCTTTTTCTGCTTGGGAAATTTGTTCTAGGTCAGCACTAGGGAAAATATCACTATCCTGGAACAGTTCTTCTAAGCTCAAAGATCCTTCATTTGATCCTTCTTGGGTTTGTAAATCCTAAGTCTCTTCAATTATAGCCGAAGCCCTCTTCATACTCCTGGTAGTTACACAACTAGGAAACAGGTGGGGGTTATTCTTCTCTAAGGGTCTGTGTACACGAGCGCTAAAAACGTCGCGTTGCTGACGCTGGCTAATGCTGAGTTTTTGGCTAGGCTACGTGAGCTCTATTGTTGAAGCGTTACTGAGTATCAAACTAGCATGTTTAGTTCATTATGGATGCCGCCCAAGTAGGATGTGTGACAGGCTTGTGCCTCGAAATCATTAGACATGCAAAGGAATTGGGAGGCACTGTTGGGTTCACCCTGCATTATCGGACAAACTCTACTGGCCAATTTCCCGTTATGTTTGGAAACCACCGAGAGCATGGCGACAAGTTTTATTTTTATTACTGCTATAATAATTCATTTTGACATATAAAGCCGGCCTACTTACAACTTCACAAAGAAATTTGCTGTTTCTCATGGTACTGGAGTTGAGTGGCATCTGTAGATGAGCATGGACTCCCGCAGCATCTTTTCCAAGGGGGTCAAATCTTCGAACATACCAGGATAGTTTCAGGTATCTATCAGACAAAACACTTGACCCTATGAAATAGCAGGTTGATTCCAAAAATAAATCGGTATCAGCGCCTGCATTTCTCTAGTAAATAAAGCAATTATGTAAAACACACACACACACACACACACACACACAGAGTGGAATTGCTATTCCAATAATTTAAGTGAAGCAAGAAGCGATGCAGTCATATACTGCATACAAATGTTATACAATATGATAAGGATACCTTTATTTTACTTAAACAAAGAATAAACTGTAGAATATAGTAAAATGTAATATATAAATATATATGTATATAATTATATATATATATATATTTATATACATATGTATATAATATATATATATATATATATTATATATACATATATATATATATATATATATATATATATATATATATATATATATATATATTATAATTATATATATATATATATATATATATATATATATATATATATATATATATAAATTATATATAAATATATATACATATATATAAAATTATATATATTATATATATACATAGGATCTACTGATCCTTTTTACCCGATACATACATAGTGGCTATACATTTACACACAAATATATATAATATAATATATATAATATTTCGATTATTTCAGCAAGGGGCAAGTGGCCCCCCTTCCCCCTGCATTTGGGCGCCCAGGTGGAGGAGCCCAAAGATCTATTTAGTGCCGTCCTAGCAGCTGGGCGCCATCAGCGTCCTAACGCAACGCTATTAACGCTCGTGTAGTCCTAATTAGTGGTTTTCTATTGAAAAGCATGGGAAGATACCTCACTCTGTAAAAGATGGCGTCAGCGACGCGTCTTGTCCTCCAAGTTTCACTCTTCCCGAAACAGCTCTCCCATATCTCACCCCCCCCCCCTTTTTTTTTCTGTTTTTATTTTTTTATTTTTGGTATTTAATTTCTAATAAGCAAGTATGGATGAGTTCTGAGTGCATCATCGAATTGTCTAGGAACATCTGATTTAGTTTTAGTCGAATGGTTTCGTCAATAGTTCTTAAAAAAGAAAAAAAAAAATCTCCACTGGATCTGATGTCTTGTTATCGATGAAATTCTTTCACGTCCTTTCAACAGTTGCACCCTACTTGCCACTTTCCGTGGCTGCAATTTCTATTTATTATTATTTATTTTTTAGTTAAAACAGTCTGTCTCTCTCTCTCCGTGAGTGTTCACATCATGCCTCAGAATTAAAAGAAAAACTCAAAAGCTATCTTAATACTTTATGCTTTATTTGAATTAATTTCTTTCCCATGTTAAAAGCTGTTGTGTAGCATGACGCACAATCACATAATTTGGCAATTTCATGAAAGAGAGAGTTTTTATACATTCATTATCATATTAGCAAAATAGATTTTGTCAAAAGTCCCCAACATTGCAAAGTAGACAATTTTGCACACAAATATGCACAGCTGCCCTTAGGGGCTTAATTGGCTTGGGATTCTAAAACAGAGGAGTGACTAGTAGAGGGTTGTGAACCACTTGGGAAGAATTTCTCCCCAATTTTATTAATTTTTTTTTTTTTTTTGTTATTAAAGACTTCCAACCTTGAGATACATAAGAGTAGATGTGCATAGTGAAAGTTGTACATAAACAAAGTGAAAATTATTTAGAGTTAGAAACTTTTATAAACTTCATTTTTCAGAAAAAAATATAATGAAAATAAATGTTCTCATCTTTCAAAAATCTAATTTTTCTATAAATCTACCTTTCTATTAAGGCCCAATATTAGTACCATAAGTCAAGTCATTCTACTAAGTACCGACGGCTTCTGCAGGGATGGTATCAAATGTGATTGATACCTAGACATGACTTAGCTTGGTTAGAGTTACCAGTTTTTTGGGGGTATATAACAGAAATGTAATATAAGTGACGCGATCAAGCCATCTATCAATTCGAACGAATCGACACACGCTGATTCTCTCTCTCTCTCTCTCTCTCTCTCTCTCTCTCTCTCTCTCTCTCTCTCTCTCTCTCTCTCTCTCCTAGGCACAGCAAACACTTGTGTGAATGTTACTTCACCTTCAACGCTCTCTCACTCGCACTGTTTGGGTCGTGCTCAGCGCCACGCACCATCGCCACTTCGTTACCCCCGCAAAACCCTGGTGTCCGGAAGTCCCCTCACCAAGTAACCGACCCCTCTCGGCAGTTCTCCTGGCTGGGAATGGTGCCTAGACAGGGAAATGAATAACCATGCAGAGCTTTCATTCACATTGGGTGGATCCACTTTCGCCAATTATTTCACAGATTACGGAGGTTTCGGCATTTGATTTTTTTGAGGGCGATGTAGATCTATGAAGTGATAGACCGCGATCTTGAAGATGAAAATAATACATCTTTTCAAGCTGTCATAAAACGCAGGGAGTGTATCGGATGTGGAGAGCGAAAGGGGCAAGTGAGGAAAAAGAAAAAATATAATGTTCAGTGGAAGAATTAAAAACGGGATACAGCCACTTGCTATTTAATATTTCCTGTATGTCTTTGATTTCTTTTCCTTTTCAAGGAAGTTTCACGAAAGCTGGGGACATAGAGACAAATGGCTATTTATGGAACAGGACACCCCTCGAAGAAATAGAGAAACAGTGAGAAAGGAAAACCGCAGTAGAGCTGCTAATTTTAAACCAGGGGCTGGAACTTTATTCCATATCAACTGAATAGCGGCACTCTGAAGGCGTTCCAAGATAGAAAAGGGCAGCAGACTAATTAAAAGAGCGGCATTCGTGCTAGCATACAGTCTGTAATGATTCTATAACTAGGGATATACATACACTTTTTAAAGTGGTTTCCTTTCCCACCATTTAGAAAGCTGTCATAAGAAATATTGCTTGCCCATCTTCCATAATGTTACAGTTATCACACTCATATCAAATGTTTTATGTTGCTCAGCACATTTTCATGTACTATTTTGTGTTAGAGGTGTTATTAACCAATGGAATATGCTACACAAAAGAAATATATATGATTTTGTATTGTATTATTGCACTGCTGTATGTTGTGGGATGGATATTTCTCCATTTGCCTTGGGGCCCGTCTCTGGAGTTATTGTGTTCTGCTTGAATATTGCTCTTGTAACTAATTAATTTTGGGATAGGATTAATATTTGGAAGGATGACCACAACAGAATGCCATGCAAAAACATGCCCTCTGCACTAACAGAGTCTCGACCAGTGAAGATTAGCAACATTGGAGTATTCAGTGCCTGGACGGTGACCTACAAGTTAATACTGGAATGGAGGCATTAGCTATTTTGACAAATGATAATGGCATGGATTATCGGGTTAGCAGATTAATCCAAAAGTCAATGTTTAGAACTATTGTGGCAGAAAAAAGGAATCCTAACATGGCTCCAGTGAATATTCTGTTGACGTGCGAGGACGCACCCCAATCCAATACCAGAGGTCTTCTGTAGAATTGAGGATGCTGATATGTAAGATTATGAGAGTGGGACGCTTCTCCAATTCTTCTACTTATTTCTCAAGATTTTGGATACATTTTGAATAATGATGTTGAGAATGATTTCTGATGGCCTTACAGCACCTGAAGCCTTTTAGATATTATGAGGTTAAAATGTATTTTGGTATTTCATATACTGATAAGTAATGTTATATCAAGCAGTAGCATTATCCAACCTCTCAGGATTATGGATCAGTTGTTACAAGAAGTAGAAGAATGAATGAATGAATGAATTGAGTAACCCTTAAAAAAAGTACTTGATTATAAGAAATCAAAAGGATCTTAACAGTTCAACTGACCTTCTTTGGTTTAGGCATGTCTTTCAGCTGCTGAATCGTTGCACGCTTCAAGGTTCGGTTCCTGTAAATAAATAGATAACTAAATGAATAAATGGTCAAAAGAGATTGGATGCGGGAGCGAGGCACCAGTCGAAACTTCAGCCTGATGAAACTTGAGAGCTCTCATGTTTTATTAATACCTTAATGACAACAAATGGAAGTAAAGTTTATTAGTACAATAGTTACTATTCATCAAAGACAGGAAATGGCAAGATTCAGACTAATCACAACCAGTTTCTTGCTGTTTCATTGAAAAATTAAAGCGGGAAACAGGAAATGTGTTGTACTAAATGAAAAAGGCAGGAGGAAAAGTCGGAGAATTTTGATGGAAAACGTTGCATGTTCGTGAATCAAAAGCAAGTCCTTGTATACAACCTTTGCCGTGGGTTTCTGCTATATCTAGGATCACAAGAACATAAATATAAATCCACAGGGTTTTTTTGTAATCCAAGTTCAGCGTTATAACTTCATTTCACTTAACCAATGGATAAATTCAACATGCTCACATTCACAGCAGGAGAGAAATAAACCTTCGACCACAACCAGAACAAGTCACATGGGCAATAAATACGGGAAAAGTTGCCAATTCACTACGTCTCTTGATGAACAAAAGCAAATGAATCTCTTCTCTTCACTGAATGTGAATGTGGCTGAAACAGACTGAGTAAAGGGCTCTGTTGAATTCTCCCACTTCAACTTTCATTCAGAAGAAAACCAATTTCGTTTATCAACATATTCGCTAAAATGATGAAGACTTTTGAATCCATGTTTCGTTTTAGAGCTTCAGTTAACTTACCAGTGTCAAATAACCCGAAGATCTCGGCGATCAATTTTGACCCAATTAATTTGATTTTTCAGCCAGAGCTTGGCAATTATTTCAAGAATTTAGTTGAGGTCAGATGGTCCTGTTGTTCAGAAACAGTACCACAGAACAAAATTTTGTAGCATATTAAATTATTTCCATGACCTACATGGAAACTCATGACAATTTGGTATTAGGAGTTTGAATTTTGATCAAATGAGCATAGGAAGGTGAAATATTAATCTCAGAATTAAGGCAGCTCTCAAAGATCATTTGAGCCTCAACTATACTCATCTAGACCAAGGACCAGCAACGGGTGAGAAGTTATGAGTGCGCTCTCATAAGATTCCCCTGGTGTCGTATTATGAACCATCATGACAGTTGTGCCGAATACTACCGTGTTTCATCGAAACGGGCGGTAGTGTTGATCTTTATTATTATTATATATATTATTGGAAGAAAACTCTTAATCAGACGAGTCAATGAAAAATAAAGTCCGCAGTATTATGTATGTACATACAGGATTCCTTCGCAAACTTGATAAGTTGGCCTCTTCAGCCTGAAGTTGGCGAAAGCTTCCTGTATATAGAAATATATATATATATATATATATATATATATATATATATATATATACATATATATATATACATACACACACACTGTTGCGGACTTTATTTTTCCATTTAAGATCACGAAAAAAATAAATTATATGTTGTTGTTGTTGTTGTTATTATTATTATTAGTAGTAGTAGTAGTGTAGCGGCAACACACGATCTGTAATGTTTGCTTGGAAGCAAGGGAGGCCTTTGCGGAGGGCGTGACCCCGAGGGCAACGAGGTTGAACAAATCTTCGTCAGAGACGTCTTTAGTTACAAGGGGTGGATGAGAGTCGCCAACAATCTGTCTCGTGACATCTGTAGCATTAATTTCTATGTAGTGCAACGTTATATTTAGGCAGCCGTGGACATTGTTGAATTCCTGTAGAAATATGTAACGATGCTGGAATGTTTTCATTGAAAGAATTCGTTTCAGTTTTCGCTCTCCCTCTTTGATGTTGTGCTTGAATTTTCAACGGCAGAAGCAGAGGTGGTTTTCTACTCATAAAAGTTCATTTGTGATTTGGCAGTGAACATTGACGATTGTGTTAGTTACCGTCTTCCTCTTATTCTTAGGAATCATTTTTACGGTAAACGACTTATATACATACATATATATATATATAATATCTATATATATATATATATATATATATATATATATATATATATATTAATTATATATAATGTGATAATGTAAAATACATATACTCGTATGTATATAGTATATCAAGTTGTTTATTGTCATAAAATGATATCTAAGAACAAGCAAAAAGTTATTAACAGGAATAAGGAAAACTTATTCAAGATTCTTCCTATGTGCTTTCCTAGTCAGTGGACTGTTTCCTATCTCTCGGCAGCGTCTTCAAGACTGGATTACAAATAAACATATTAGTACAAGGTTTTTATTACTGTAGTATTTAGACTTTTGAATTTTAAACGTGACGTCATTGGATGCCGAATTTACATTGGCCAGCAGGTCTCATTCTCTCGCCGGTAGTCTGAACGGCGCATGGGCATTCCTAGTGCTCTGTAGGACACATCCAATGCCGCGGCTTGCATCAAAGGGCATGTGCAAGGGCAAGATTCCCGTTTCTGGCCAATAGTCTGGATTTGCTTTGTTGTCAGCAGTCGTGTGGAGGGGTGTTCGGTCCTTCGTGTCTCCATTCAGACACTCGTGGATGCCCTGTGGTTTCATTAAAAGGGAGTATGAAGTCTGTTTCTCCCTATATTTAATGCAGACCATTGTTGATTGATATTGCCCCTTGGTTGCGGAGAGCTTGCAGTTGCCTCTTCGAGTGGTAGTGTTGCGTCTTGTGTAGAGGGTTGGCGCCTTAATGTCCCTGAGGAATGCTTGCTAGCCGCGAACGTGAGATGTGTAGTTACGCACTGTTCCTCACGGAAAGCTACACATGCAGAGCTCGAATGTGTTATGGCCTGTCCATACTAGCGGGCATTCCCGTCGGGCACCTCCAGCTGTTTATATTTTCTCTAGTTTCTGAACCAGTGTTACCAGATAATCGCATCGTCCTGGCTCCATACCCGGTCGGTCAGTATAGTGGAACGGGTTATGGGAACAGTGTTTGCCCGTCAGGCAATGCCCGCTATTGTGGACAGGGCCTTAGGCAGCTCCTAACTAATAACGGGTATCTAATTGAAGTTTGCGTACAAAAACGGACGTATTTGCCAGCACACCAATGACGACACCTCCCGCACTGAGAAACATATTGTATTACAAAGCCGCATATCACAGCCAGTTCAAGGATGAGGTCAAAGCCATAAAGAGAATAACTTCTTTCGGTACGACACCTACGAATCCTGACGAGAGTATTTCCTTACCTGTCTACTCGAGACTCGGTGGTCTTGGTCTACTGCCGTCCAAACCTAGACAACACCCTTGTAATGCGAAATCGCACGGCTCCCGGAGAGAGATGTGGGAGTTGACCAACGTATTAGTGTATAAATTTATGTGCACCGAGGGGACATGTCAAGTTCCCAGCAATTACACATTTTCCCAATTGAGTTCGAACAGACTAACAGAAATAAATGGCATTGCACACTTTAAATTGACATATTAACAATTGACCTTGATAAATGACAGATTTGCAGAACATTTGACAAAACACAGCGTAAATTGACAGATTTACTGTAAGAATGACCATTGTTGCATATCTTTTTGACAATTAACGAAGTAAGTTGATGGCGTTTTAAATGTATAATTTATAACAATTTATTCGTGAATTTTGAAATATACTGATATTCTTCGTTCACCCTAAAAGAAAATTAACTTTCTTAATAGGTAGTCAAATTAATGAAATTTGCTTATGCAACATTATAAATGAGCAATGATTGACAGTCAGGAAGGGATTAATACTACTCTTGATGTCCGGCAGTAACGATAATTAGCGAAACATAAATGAGCAGTTTCAGCAGAGACGGCAGCCATCACTTTGCTATACTGTATACTTGTTTTAGTAGGTGTTGTCTCTACATTCTCAGTCATGTTATCCCTATCTTGTAGTATGTAGCATGAACATCAGCTCAGTTGATTTTGTAGTATTCAATCTGGCATTTATGTTCGTACTACAGTTAAGGAATCGTCTGACGAACCAAGTGAAGCTAACTGACAAAGAGCCACAATTCTTTAACAATCACGTTGACAAATAATACGTATGATTTTTATGTGAAAAAATCTATACATAGTTATGTACTAGATTCAGTACCGAACACTATTATCACCCATTTATTCATAATTTATCATACTAATTTATATATTTTATTTTCATTAGGGCGCTGAATAATCCTGATGGGTTCCGGCGATTGGTCGTCAAGACCTAAATTTTATACATGCGACTTACCAGGCAGATATATACTTAGCTATAGACTCCGTCGTCCCGACAGAATTCAAAACTCGCGGCACACGCTACCGGTAGGTCAGGTGATCTACCATTCCCGCCGCTGGGTGGCGGAATCCCAACCATTCCCGTTTTCTGAGCCAGATTTTCTCTGTCGCTGAAGCCGGCAACAACTGTTGTTTGGTCTCTCCTGATTGGAATTCTGCTCATTTGCCGAGAATTGGTTGGACATTTGGTGAAGTACTCTTGTTTATTCTCGGGATTGGCATACGCTTATTTTGGACTGGATTAGGATTTGGATTTGGTTTTTTCTATTAAGATGGCTGAAGTTAAAGTAACTCCTAAGTTTAGGGTTTGTGCAAGGGAAGAATGCAGAACTAGGTTGTTTAAAGCAGAGGTAGATCCTCATACGCTTTGTAGTAAATGTAGAGGTTCTGAATGTGCGGTTGATAGAACTTGTACTGAATGTGAAGGGCTTTCGGAGCAAGGATGGAAGGATTTAGCTTCTTATATTAAGAAAAGAGAGAAGGATAGAGCTAGGAAAGCGTCAGCTAGAAGCTCGAGTAGATCTTGTTCTTTTGAGCCTGAATCAGAAATTAACAAACACCAGATGATGTTTCTCCCATAACCTCAGCCCCTTCTCCCTGTGTTGAATCTAAGGGTTCATTTTCAGAAATGGAAAAAATGAGATCCTCGATCAGGGAGCTTCAGGAGCAGCTTAAAGCCATGGAAACACAAGGTAAGAGTGTCAGTGAATACAGTGACCCCAGTGCAGTGGAGGGGGCGTCTGATCGGCTCCGCATTGCTCCTAGGCCTAGACCGCTTCCAAACTCCCAGGACCAGGGGAGGAGGAATGTCAAAAGCCGCAGGGAGGATGTGGAGCATCCCCAACGATCAGGCGTCCCTTCGGCAGACCCTGAAGTAACGACCCAGGCTGCCTTGGATAGCCGTAGAAAAGGCATCCTGGAAGAGTGTTTTTCTGCGTCGGACTCCTCCTCGTGCAGGCGTGGATGGAGCTCTGCTTCGAAGTCTCGTCCTCTGAAGAGATCGTGGGTAGCGCCGAAAGGAGACGCTTTTGATTCAAGCCCAGAGCGATTTCCAGAGGATTTTCCTTCGACTAGTAAGAGGGCGAGAAGACCGTCTCCAGCGCCTCAAGATCCGACAAAGCTTTTCCTGCTTAATCTACAGGAGCAAATATCCTCCTTGGTAGGCGCTCTACATAAGGATTCGTCTCGAAGGAAAGACTCCTCCCTTCCAGTGAAGAGATCAAAATTGTCTTCTCCTGGTAGGAGAGAAGTTTCTCACACTAGCAGGCGCTCGTCTCCGGAGAGACTCTCTCGTTCTCCCTTTAAACGATCCTCTCCTATCTATAGGAAGAAAGTTCCCAGCGGTAGCCGCTCGCAGAGCAAGCGGTCAGCTACGTCTCTTAGGAGAAGTCAGGAGTCGGACTCCTCTTCTGAGGATCAGGATAGGCGTCAAGAGCCTAAGAAGCAGAAGCTTGTGAGAAGCATAGAGTTGACAGAGCCTAGTAGGCGCCAAGAATATTACAGGCGTATAGAGCCTTACAGACGCCAGGAGTCTTGTGAGAGGCGTCAAGAGCCTACAAGGAGTCACAACAAGCGCCAGGAGTCAAGCAGGCGCCAGGAATCAAGCAGGCTCAGGCTTCGAGTCGAGCAGGCGTCAGGAGTCGGGTAGGCGCCAGGAGTCTAGCAGACGCCAGGAGTCGGGCAGGCGTCAGGAGTCGAGTAGGCGCCAGGCGCCTTGTACGAGCTTAGGTCAGAGTAAGACCCCTTCGCACTTTATGAGTTCTTCGGAGAGTAGAAGCCCTTCACCTGGTAGGAAACAGGTGCCTGAGAGAAGATCTCGTGCGGTTAAGAACTCGATTGCGCCTTGTAGTAGCAAGGATTTGTCACTCGGACGACGTTCTTCTTCGTTTGACAGAAGTCCCTCGACAACTAAGAACCGCTCTTCTCCGAAAGGATCCCCGGCAGCGGAGACTTAGAAGAAGAAGTCTCGGATGAAGAATTACCTGTGGATGTAGTAGTCTCTGATTATAAGAGATTGTCCTTGTTGTTGTTGCAGGAGTTCGGAGATAAGCTTCAACCAGCGGATCCGCCCTCTCCAGGATCTTTGCTATCGAGCACGAAGTCTCCATAGGCATCCTCATTTGTAAAAATGCGTCCAGCCCTTAGTATGAAAAAAGCGTTCAAAGGATTTGGAGAATGGCTTAAGAATAAAAGAGAGGCGGGCAAGACTGTTTTTTCATGCCCTCCTTCAAAGTTGACGGGTAAACCTGGAAGATGGTACGATACCCAGGAACCATATGGGCTTAGGACTGCCTTCATCGGCAGACGCAGATTACCGCTTCCTTAGTGGATTCTTCAAGGAGGCGCGCTTTACTATCAGCAAAAGCTACTTGGGGGATGTGTGAACTGGACCATCTACTAAAGGGACTCTTTAGGACGCTCGAGGTATTTAATTTTATGGACTGGGCTTTGGGAGCCCTTGCGAAGAGAGCACAAGATCCCGAATTTGTCACGATGGAAGAATTATCGAGTGTGTTATCGTGTCTGGACAGAGCGGTGATGGACGGTTCGGTGGAAGTGGCTGCTCTTTTTGGATCGGGAGTTTTGAAAAAGAGAGCAGTGTATGGGTCTTTCCTGTCCAAGTCAGTATCTCCTCTACAAAGGTCGGCCTTGCTATATTCGCCGCTTTCGAACCACCTTTTCCCACAAGACACGGTGAGGGATGTAGCAAAATCATTAGCTGGAAAAGCCACACAGGATTTACTGACACAGTCAGCAAAGAGGTTCAAGCCTGCGGTTCCTTTCAAAAGAAGGATAAAACACTCTTCAGCAGCCCTTTCGAGGAGCCTCTTCCTCCTCAAGAACCCCTTTTAGAGGTAGAAGACCGGATACCAGAGGAAGACCTTCCAGGAGACCTGCAGGGAAGGCAAAATGAAGAAGAAGTCCTCCAGATAGCGGTAGGCGCCAGACTGTCGAAATTTGCCAGAGTCTGGGCGAAGAGAGGGGCGGACAGCTGGACCCTCTCGATCCTCGAGAGAGGATACCTCATCCCCTTCAGGGAATATCCTCCCTTAACAAGAACTCCAAGGAGTTAACAGCGAGATACAACGATCCTGTCAAGAGTCAAGCTCTCCTGCAAGCAGTAGAACTTATGTTGCAGAAAAGGGCAATAGAACCGGTTCAAGATCTCCATTCACCAGGTTTCTACAACCGTCTATTCCTGGTACCAAAAGCCTCGGGCGGGTGGAGGCCGGTTCTGGACGTAAGTGCGTTGAACGTCTTTGTGATCAAGAAGAAGTTCTCGATGGAGACCTCTTCCTCTGTACTTTCTGCTCTTCGTCCAGGGGACTGGATGGTATCCCTGGACCTTCAAGATGCATATTTCCATGTGCCAATTCATCCGGCATCAAGGAAATACCTAAGGTTCATGTCACAGGGAAGAGTGTTTCAATTTCGAGCGCTTTGCTTCGGACTTTCGACGGCCCCGCAAGTCTTCACGGGTATCCTAAGGAATGTGGCTCATTGGTTACATTTAGAGGGGATCAGAATCTCGATGTATTTGGACGACTGGCTAATACGAGCAAAGTCGAAGCAACAGTTGTCCTGGAGGACCTTTCGATAACATTAAAGATGACGCAGTCATTGGGACTCCTAGTCAACCTCGAGAAGTCCCAGCTGGATCCCCAGCAGAACATAGTTTATCTGGGGATTCGGATGGATTCTCGGGGTTTTCTAGCGTCTCCGTCAACAGAGAGAATAGAACGCTGCCTTACAAAGGTGTCGGGATTTCTAGGGAAAGAACATTGTTCTGCGAGGGAGTGGATGAGTTTGCTGGGAACCATTTCCTCGTTGGAGCAGTTCGTTTCCCTAGGGAGACTGCACCTAAGACCCCTTCAGTATTATCTGAAGGAGAACTGGGATCAAAGTTCCCAGGACCTCGAAGAGTCATTCAGGATAACGGACAAGGTCAAACAAGATCTTCGGTGGTGGTTAGACCCGAAGAAACTCGGTCAAGGAATATCATTGCACATAAAGAGCCCTCTCCGAGCGTTGTTTGCAGACGCATCGGACGTAGGGTGGGGAGCAACGTTGGATTCGCAAGAAGTGTCGGGAACCTGGGAAGGAGCTCAGGTGTCCTGGCACATAAACAAAAAGGAACTGAAAGCCATTCACCTAGCTCTCTTGCACTTTCAAGAACAGATATTAGGATCGATCATTCAGGTCAATTCAGACAACACGACAGCCCTAGCATATATCAGGAAGCAAGGGGGAACTCATTCATTCTCCCTTTACGAGACAGCGAGGAGTTGTTGGCTTTGGGCGCAAGAGAAGCAGATCTCTCTTCTAACGAGATTTATTCAGGGAGAGAGAAATGTTCGAGCGGATCTGCTAAGCAGAAGAGACCAAGTACTCCCCACCGAATGGACTCTCCACCCTCAAGTGTGCGATCAGTTATGGGGGTTATGGGGAAGGCCGAACGTAGACTTGTTCGCAACCAACTGGAACAAGAGGTTGGAGAATTATTGCTCCCCCATCGCGGATCCAAGAGCAATAGCGATAGACGGGCTCCTCATGGACTGGAAGGGAATAGACGGGTACGCTTTTCCCCCCTTCAAACTGGTAGGGGAAGTAATAAGAAAGTTTGCCTCCTCAGAGGGAACGAGATTAACTTTGATCGCTCCCTTTTGGCCAGCCACTAGATTGGGTGACAGAGTTGCTGGAGTGGATAGTGGATCTTCCCAGATCGCTCCCTCTAAGGAGCGATCTTCTCAAACAACCCCACTTCGACAGGTATCACAAAAACCTCCCCGCTCTAAGTCTGACTGCCTTCAGACTATCGAAGGACTCGTTAGAGCGAGGGGGTTTTCTCGCGAAGCTTCAAAAGCAATCGCAAGAGCCAGGAGACCATCCACATTACGGGTGTACCAGTCGAAGTGGGAAGTGTTTAGAAGATGGTGCAGGACGCATGAGCTATCCTCTTCCAGTACCTCTATAACCGACATTGCAAATTTTCTTCTTTACCTTAGAAGAAAGTGTGACCTAGCTGTATCTACGATCAAGGGGTATAGAAGTATGCTGGCCTCGGTGTTTAGGCATAGGGGTCTGGATGTGTCAGACAATAAGGATCTACATGACCTTATTAGGTCTTTCGAGACCTCAAAAAGTCAGAATAATAAAAATCCCAGTTGGAACTTGGATATAGTGCTGCATTATCTGATGTCTGAAAGATTCGTACCTTCCAATAATTCTTCTTTTAGAGATTTGACAAGGAAGTCTCTATTCCTGTTCGCCTTAGCCACGGCAAAAAGGGTGAGTGAACTTCAAGCGTTAGAGGGCAGAGTGGGTTTAAGAAGGAGGCTGCAATTTGCTCTTTTAAGCCTCTCTTCTTAGCCAAGAACGAAAACCCATCAAAACCGTGGCCTAGAAGCTTCGAAGTGAAGGCACTCTCTTCTCTTACGGGGGAAGAAAAGGAAAAGACCCTTTGTCCAGTAAGAGCGCTAAAATTTTATCTACAAAGAAAGTCTCTTTTGGGAGGTACGCAGGAAAGTCTTTGGTGTTCGGTCAAGGATCCTACAAGACCAATATCAAAAAACGCCCTTACGTTTTTCATTAAAGACATTATTAAGGAAGCTCATCTTAAATGTGGTGAAGAACAATTTAAACTCCTCAGGGTAAAGCACACGAAGTGAGGGCCATAGCAACCTCAATGGCTTTTCATAAAACGTGGTCCCTTCAGAATCTAATTGAATCCACGTATTGGAAGTGTAACTCAGTGTTCGCCTCTCACTATCTAAAGGATGTGAGAGTTACTTATGAGAAGTGCTTTTCACTGGGAGCATATGTGTCCGCGGATTTAGTGCTGGGAGGAGGAGCTGAGGTTAATCCTAATTAGTTAGGTTAAGTAATTTTAACATTATGGTGTTTGGTTTTTATGGTTGACTGAAAGAGGGTATAGGAAGAACCCTTTTCAGTTCTTAGATTTAACATGGTTAGAGAGGTCAGGTGGTCGGGATTAACTTTTGGTCTCCTCGTTGTGCATTATGTAAAGCCTAAAGCTCTGTCATGTAAGAGGGCTAGCCCCCATTGATAAGATACAGGTCAGGCTCTGCCATGTAAGCGGGTAAGCCCCATTGGTACGATCCATGCAGGTTCTGTCGCGTAAGCGGGCTAGCCCCCATTGACATGATCCAGAAGGGCTGTTCGGTCATAGGTAGTTTACCTCACTGAAGCTCTTGAGGCAGGCAGACTAAATGACAGTAATCATGAAGTCTTCAGCCCAAACAGGTAAGAACCAAGGATTGATATCCTACAACAATTGTTGTTTCCCGTTATTAGAATTTTGTTTATATATATAGCTGTCTCTTGCCCTCCACCAAGGGTGTCAATCAGCTAAGTATATATCTGCCTGGTAAGTCGCATGTATAAAAATGATATTGTTAAGATACAATAAAGTTTTATACATACTTACCTGGCAGATATATACGATTAAGGGCCCACCCAGCCTCCCCTCAGGAGACAGGTGTAAGAGAAAATCTGGCTCAGAAAACGGGAATGGTTGGGATTCCGCCACCCAGCGGCGGGAATGGTAGATCACCTGACCTACCGGTAGCGTGTGCCGCGAGTTTTGAATTCTGTCGGGACGACGGAGTCTATAGCTAAGTATATATCTGCCAGGTAAGTATGTATAAAACTTTATTGTATCTTAACAATATCATTTTCATAGTCAATCAATCAATCATATCAAATTACTCTCAGAGCCATTGAGACATATTCAAAGGAAATATTTATTGATTAACAGGGATAGTAAAAGATTGAACACCGTTGCTGGTTTATTTGGTAATTTATGAAATTAAGTGAATCATTATAAATGCAAGATTATTTATAAATTACTCAAGAATACCAAAACAATTGTCTATTTCTTAAATCATTTACAACCTAAAAGAAAATCATACTTTTTATAATAGGTATGGAAATGAATGAAATCATACCTGCATACCTATGCATTCTTTTACGCAAGTAATGAAATACATCCTGGAGAACGGCAAGATAAGCTTTTGACATTGTCATATATTATACACACGAGGTTTTCTTGGAAATGCTTGAAGAAGTGATGAGTTAAGTTCGGCAAGCGTTGCTGTAGGCGTTTGAAGCATCATCAAGCATCACTAAGAAGTCTTCAGCTTCATTATGCAAAGAAGCCTGTTGTCGTCGTCGTCTTCCTCTTCTACTCCGTCCTCGTCTTTCTTCTGTCTGGATAAACTTGCAAATTATTTCATAAGCTGTTGTCCTTAGGGTTTGCAACTCAGCAGCTGCATATATCTAAAAAGCCTTCTCCAATCTTATATCGGGCAGTTTCATTTCCTTTTTATTTGTTTGGCATTATAATTGGTCTAGTATGAACAAATTCCTCAAAAATCGTAATTAGGGTAGTTAATTTCAATACAACAGTTGATTTTGGTAATTGTCAAAGTGAAATGTGATTGTCACAAAATTTTGGAAACTGTATTCACGTTTGCTTGTTCGCTAAACGATTTGTTCACTGTCACGGTTTCGTAGACTGTCATATTTCTGAGGAATGTCAATTAGTTTTATTATTTCGTACGGAGTATATCGTTGTTTGTCAATTCAATATGGGGGTCTGTCAATTGTTATGAACTATGCATAACCCATATGTCTCAAGTGACGTGTGAAAGGGTGTACATAGGTCGCGCAACTACCACTACGCAGGCAATTGCAAGCCCACCGCAATCAAGGGGCAATGTTTTAACACTACGCAGACGACCACATCCATAAACTGTCACAAGAAGAACGATTAGAATGCATAGAGAAGCTGCGTTTTCTCCCGACCTCTTGGTAAGCGGAGAACTGTAATTACATAATCTTGAACATTTCTGGTAAGTTGGATACCCCTAATGCACAAGTTTTCAACCTGGGGTTCGCCAGCCTTGTTTCTGGGCGGTCGCGAGATCGGCAGTCACCCAACTAATGTTCCAAGCGCCTCAGTGGCGTGGTTGGTATGGTGTTGGCGTCCCACCTCTGTGGTCGCGAGTTCGATTCTCGGCCATTCCATTGAGGAGTGAGAGATGTATATTTATGGTGATAGAAGTTCACTCTCGACGTGGTTCGGAAGTCACGTAAAGCCGTTGGTCCCGTTGCTGAATTACCACTGGTTCCATGCAACGTAAAAACACCATACAAGCAAACAACAATGTTCCAGTGTTCATTGCATACGGCAAATTAACAGAGAAAAATCGTGTTTGCAGATAGACTTTGTAGCCGTTAGGGCAAAAAGGCCTCTCAGATTTGGAAGCAGAAATGAATAGCAAAAAAAAAAAAAAAAAAAAAAAAAAATGCTGTTTCCAGATAAACTTGTGACCTGTCAGAGTAACAGATTTGGAAGAAGGAATAAATAGAAACGTGTAGGTAGGTTTGGGACCCGTCATAGTGAATATAGATTCCGTTTGTACTTTCTGGTTGGTGAAAATATGGTAACCCAACATATCATTGGCTCAGAAATTTTAAAGGGGGTCATCGGTCTTACGAAGTTGGTCATAAGGGGTCGCGGTATCAAAAGGGTTGAAAACCACCAATGGGTCTTCCGTGAAGACACTGATGAATGCGATGTTTCCTACACCAACTGCGCCCGTGGTGTGAACGTTTCGTCATTTGGCCTCGATAAATGTTGATTTGAGGATTTCATGGAGCTTTCTTTCGAGTGGGGCCACTGTCTCCAATGTTTCATTATTTGTTAACGTGAGGAAGTCACGATAATGTAGTTTTTGAGACTAAATGTGTTTTTGCGTCTTGGAAGTCAGTTAACGATCAAAGGTTTACGAAAATTTGGTGCTCATGAAAAAAAAAATGCATATTCAGTTCTCCCCGTTTTGGGCTTTAATACTTTTAACGGATCGGTAACTGTGCAAGTTTAAGATATTTCAGAATTTGAATCAGTCCCATACGCTGGTTCTTGGAAATTTCACGTATCTGATTTCGAGGGTTTCTGGAAATAATTTCCTTCAATCTCATGACTTATGCAAGTGCTAAATCTTGTTGCTTTTGAACGATGGAACTTAATTTCTTAACCGAAAATGGCGAGGAAGCACTAACAGAGGGCCCTGCTTCATTGCATATATGATCAGGCATTACTACTTGTTATTCATATGTGCTGTGTAAACATGCCTTCCTATGGAAACACCAAACGACCTGTTTACTTGTAAAGCAAGCTGGTACAGAACAGACTGCTGCTTTGTGAAAAAAAAAAGCATTCAGAATGGAGTAGTGAGTGAAAGATGAATATATAAACAAATGATCATTTGCAAGAATGAAGTTTGAGGAATAAGTCGGAAGAATCAGGACAAAATGCAATTTCTTACCATTATCTTTACATATTTGATATTTAATACATAAACATCAGATAGAAGTAACACCTGAACCACTTAGTACAAAATTTAAAAAAAAACGCAAATACCTTACACACTCTCTCTCTCTCTCTCTCTCTCTCTCTCTCTCTCTCTCTCTCTTATGGAAAGAAGGCAACACATTTATACTGAAAAAGGGGGTCCAGAAAGGAGAAGAGGATGGAAAGCACAGAATATCCTTTCAACACACAAGGTAACTATAAGGACGTTAACATCACGTCGTGATCTCCTCAAGGTTGGAATAACTCAGGAACCAGTCTCCCAATCTCACGTCCGACTGATCTCGGAACGTAAGAGCTCATTTAAGGAGGGCCCAAACAAGCAGCGATGATGACAAGAGACGCTGATCCTGGTCAAACGGCGAATAATATCGCCCTTACTGTAAAGCACTGACTTTCCCCTGGCAAAGTGACTGAGCCAGAGGCGAAGATTGAGGGAAGTCAGTCCTTCAAGTATCCAGAAGGAGGGCTTAAGCGGCAGGACTTGCTGCAAAGCAACGGGGCAGCAAATCCAATATCGAAGTAGTCAATAGCAATGTGCAAAGGCACTAGGAGCAGTAGGACATCCAGCAACTTAACAATACGGTTCAGGAGCAGATTCCTAGCATGTCTTTCACGCACGGGTCAAAACGAAAAATCTTTCTTCTCCCCCCCACCCCCACCCCGCGGTGGTTGCTAAGCGCCGTTACTCGAAGAGAAAGAGCGGTATGACTACTTGTTAAAATATAACAGGCCGGTGAGGAGGACAAACACCGTTCTTGAGAAACTCTCCCCAAATGGCTTAACACTAACATATAAAATACAAATGATTATATTAATAGAAAGTAATATTTAAAACAATGGCAACATACTGACAATGGGTACATATATATATATATATGTGTATATATATATATTATATATATATATATATATATATATATATATATATATATACACACACATACACACACACACACACACACACACACACACACACACACACACACACACACTAAAGTTGAAGGCGGTTGCTTGAAACCAGATAAGCAACATCGAAGGGTGGAGAGATACCAAAATCCTTTAATCTAAATTATTTCGCTGACGTTTCAGAACCATGTGTGCCATTTTCGAAGCTAAAAATTAAAAGAACAACAGAATTAAAAAACAGACTCGGCTTTTACCCTCAGCACTACTGGTAATTACTGTTCCCTTCTCTTGTACCTCCCTTTACATTATGTTGTTAGGAAATAACTTTTTTCATGTTTTAATCTGAGTCTCTCTTTAATTCTGTTGTTTTTAATTTTTTAGCTTCGAAATATATATATATATATATATATTATATATATATATATATATATATATATATATATATATATATATAATATTATATAATGTTTCAGCATACTATTTCCGCGCAAATGAAACTTCCAAAATTCCCAAATCGTATTCTGACACTTGAATCGTCCCACCAAATTATGATCGGTGGGAGTTGCATATTTCATTTGAGACAGTATTTCTATAGAAATTATGACTCGTAAGAACTATCCGTTTCTGTTCTGGCGGACTTAATATTTTTACCTCAATTACATTGCATCAGATACGCCCAGTTGTAATGTACAGACATTACTTGTAATAAGATTCCTTTATAAATCATCATAAAATATGACCTGTGACAAAAGCCGTTTCAGTCTTTCATGACTTTTGTAATCACTGGCAACAAATTGCTTAAAAGAAAACTTTTATTCCGATATTTAAAAATAGTCCCTCATAAAAGTGATCCATTTCTGTTCAGATCAATCAAAGTACTTTTACATCAATTTTTACCTCTATATAGCCGTTTTCTATTACGACACAGAGTATGTCTCCTGAAATCATTATGACGTATGTGATGGCACATTTCTGTTCCGGCGTACTACTTAAGTATTCAAACAACATTGACGGCTGATAAGGATGAGCCCATGTCCATCACGACGCAGTAGAGTCAGCCAGCTGCATAACATCCAACAAGACAATCGAAAGTCCAAGAGCGGCTGTGCGAGAATTCGTTGCCCATCGGACGGACATCCCTTGAAAGGCGGGAGAAGCATAAACCAGCTTCTCTGACCTTTGACATTTCTCGTTCCATTATCGACACTGGAACACTTGGAAAGAGACTGGAAAAAAAAAAAAGTTTGACTCATATGGTAGACAGATCAGGTTATACCGTCCAGCTTTTAAAGCTGCTCTTACCGAGCGCGAAAGTATCCAGTGTTTTAAGGTTTCAGTGGATAAAACAATTATATATTAAGAGCTCTTCATTTCAACCAAGTAGTTCGACTATGTATGTGTCGTGAAATTGTAGTGGTTATGAGACGGAAAATTATTATTATTACTATATAAAAGAATGGCAGAGTTAACTGAATTTATCTTATGAAGAATTTTCTCTATTTTTCTGATGATTCATTTTTCATAAAAGTCGTTACTGCCATGTAATTGGCATATAGTATTCATGGTGCTATTCAGGTATTTTGAATGTCAAGGTCTGGTATTATTAATACTAATGGAAGAAGGTTAAGCAAGTTTGTGAAAAAATAGAACCAGGTTCAGAGTATCGTTTTGTTAAAGACGTTACCTTGAGGATGTTATATGTTTCTGAAACTCTTCACTTAAAGATGAGAGGAAGCAACATTCGTCGGAATACAACGTGACCTAACTACTGTAGCATGGCATATACCAGTACATCAGTTTGGAAGATGCGTGTGTTATTCTGTCAACAGATGATATTGATAAAGATACTCGGATTTATTAGAAGCTCATATTTTTTTAGTTATAATTTTTTTCAAAGTTCCTTTGTCAATCAAGTCATTAACGCTTTAGACATTTTGATGAGCTGTGTGATTCCCGAACCGTGTTTTTTGTCGTTGAATGAAGTCCTGATGACCGGCGTCTGCATTGCATTCACTCCTTCATTTCTTCCTCTGATACGTCCTGTATTTCGTATCCCTTGATATTATGCATTTATGCTTTAAAGGAACAAGAAAGGCAAAGAAAGAGTAAATAGAAACGTGCAATTAGAAGTACGAGATGGTAAAATGGCTTTACGAGGTACAAACTGTCATTGATCTTTTTGCGAATTTTATGCAAGAATCAAGAGCATGTTCTTGAAAGGTCAGCGTCGAAACAAACCCGAAAGACAATAACTATTCCAAAAGGGAAGGTAATTGACTGAGCCGAGACAAAGATTATCGAAACGAAACGAAATCCTTAAAAGGGATCAGGCAATGCTTAAAAAAAAAAAAAAAGCCATGACACGAAGGGAAACCTCAGGAGTAGACGAGTGGAATAACTCACGAGGCTAAGCTCGATGGTGCCGAGAGATTAAGGTCATGTACAGAAGACCTATGATGCTCACGGCGGATTGGACAGAGTGAGGCAGATTCTTTTCCGCGAGAGAGAGAAAGAGAAGCAGTTGTAAGCTTTTGAACAGGATAGAATTTACATTCAGTTAACCTCGGTTCTGGTTCTCTGATTTTCGTCTGGATAGTACTTAAAATTGTCGTTGTTTAAAAGTTCACTCCTACAGACGCTCTAATATATATATATATATATATATATATATATATATATATATATATATATATATATATATATATATATAAATAAAGCTTCTGGTCGGACTATGTCTATGTGAGTATATTCGCTATAGACGGCGAAACTACTGGATCGCATTGAATCAACTTCGGACCATATATGTAGATTTCATAGAAGATGGTTTTTTGCTGGGGAGCGTTTTGATGCTGATATTCTAACTTTTTTTTATTGTAATTCGGTGAGAAAAAAAGGAAGCATTATTCGGT
>NC_087201.1:50548194-50560694 GCF_015104395.2 Macrobrachium nipponense
ATATATATATATAATCCCACTCCATGGCTATGTAAACGGAAAAATAAAAAATACCCTTCAGAAAAGCTACTGAGTATATATTCTAATGTAATATCGCATCTTCGCGTGACATATATAAATGCTAATGTAACTGGCAATTAAAAGATATGTATAACACGTGAAAAGGTGAAGATATCATCAATACTGGCATCTGAGAGACCTATCAATTAAAGTCTGTAGGTTCATAAGTGCCATGGACTTCGGAACGCAAGAAAAACTTTACTGCTTCTTCGGTGTGAGTTCGAACCACTTGAAGGCTAAAGCGTCTCATATTACATTAGAATATAAGTTATAGTAAGATCGTGGAGCTAGGGATTTCAAATCTTCGAAATTTTTATGGGAATTCGTGACATCACCAATTCACTTAGGAACGTTTGATCTACAGGGGTTGGTGCTGAACACCGTGAAACACATTTGATCCCTGAGGGGCTAGTGCTAAAACACCCTGAAACAGATGGATCACTGTTTCTCCGTGTTTAGTACTAGCCCCTCGGGTATCAAAATAATGTCCTTCAGTGGATTGGTGATTTCACGAGTTCCCTGAAAATCTCGGGGATTTCGTGAAATCACTAGCTTCACAGTCTGACTGTAACGTGTATATACAGTCACTAGTTATTTTCTGACGGACATTTTAGGTTTTTCTGTTTCCTTAGTTAAGGAGTCCTAATCAAATGTTTGCCGAATGTGAGGCGGCATTGTTACTGCTTGCAAATTAAAGTTAAGTTTCAGTTAGGGAACGGAATCCTAAGATTGATAGAGGAATTGATGCCTCATCTCAATTTAAAAATGCAATTAAGTTTCAATGAAATTGAAGATTTGACATTAAATCGTAATTTTGTACGAAACTTTTTAAATAGATTCGTTTTTATCACTTCCCAATGTAATTTTTCAGTATTAAACTATCGCTCATTCTCTTACTTGCTGTCATTTCTTCAGTTTTCTTTATGTAGCTGAATGGGCTTTTTGGCCGCAGTGCCTTGGCTTCGGCCATAAATAGCTCTCTCTCTCTCTCTCTCTCTCTCTCTCTCTCTCTCTCTCTCTCTCTCTCTCTCTCTCTCTCTCTCTCTCTCTCTCTCTCTCTCTCTCTCTCTCTCTCTCTCTCAGAAACAACTATAGTGATATGAATATGCAGTGACTGCCATTTTGATGTTTACGCCATGATTCATCAGTTGATTCATCTCGTAAATGCATCAGTCCATCTGTCTTGAAGTTGTCATTCAAGCAGCTGATTAAGAAATTACTTGTACCATATTGCAGTCATACGGCTCTCCTTTATTTATAGTTTTGTTTGTCGTAAGGTAGTATTGACTCATTTTGTCCTTTGTTCACTAATGCAATATCTAGGAAGACTTGGTTGAGGGAAGAGTGGAAGTGGAATGAAAGTCTATGGGACAAGAAACAGAAAAGCGAAAATAAAGTACAGGAGACTAATAAGTTAAAAGCAAACTAAATTGCTATTTTGTCATTTGGCTTCTCTCTCTGGAGAGAGAAAGAGAAGGTTTTTCTGCTTTATGCAAATCATATCTGCTTTTGTATTAGACTGGTGGAATGGGCTAAAGGAGAAACGAAAGGAGAGGAAAAAGGGCATCAACACTGATGGCCACTGTAAAGTGACTCTTAAAAGAAAGTTTTTAGTAACAAGGAAATATAAAACTGATAAAATTCTAAAGCTTAACAGCAGAGGAAAGTAAGCTTTTGCGGAAGAACTATTAGCATTTGTTCACGAATGTTGGTGACATCAGCCAGAGTGTGCAGTTCACACCACTGTTGTACTTCGGCTGGCTGCTAGATTTGGCAGCCCTCATGGATCACCCTAGCTACCACATATTCGGGAGTCAACAACAAAACAGTCAACAACAAAACCTGAACATGGGGTCCAGATTGCCCCCAGCATTGTTATTGTGATCACTTCTCTCTCCACACACTATCAAAAACAGATCAGATCACGACAATGAAGGCACTGTCACACTAGCAATATTTCCATCGACTTTTTCTGAATTTGTCGTCGACTTTCCAAAAGAGTCGACGTCATTTGGTACTCTGGTTGTCACACACCTTCTTCGTACTGTGGTGGTTGTCGTCAAAACAGTGTTGAAAACAAGTATGCCTTTTAACAGAAAGCCATCTGTAAAAGTAGGTCATGCTGTTGTGTTTAATGATGTTACATAGAATGGAAAAAAAAAGTCTTTGGGTTCGGTCCTGGTTAAAACGACGTGAAAACGAAAGCGTCTATTATAAACTAGTAAAGGATTTGAATCAGACTCTGTATATAAATTAAGCTGAAGAAACAATGTAAAATATGAAAGATTTGTGTATATATAATTTGATAATGCATACAAGATAACATAATGAGAGCAGACCTAGGCTATAAAACAGTCTTATATTCAAGATACAGAATACTTACTTGTATGAAGACCATCAAGTTTAGGAAAGTTTCCCCTGAGTTGCATGGTGATTTCTTCATAACGTTTCGTTTTGAGACACTTTTTTCATAAAAGTATCATGCTCGTGGTCCTTTAAGCATCGTCTCCCCTCATATCTTTGGCCAGAAACTTTTCTGATAACCTTGTCCACTGTACCAGCCCCTCCATCTTTCTTTTGATGACTTAAAATGCGTGCCCTCCGAGATTTAAACAAACAATAAAGTTGATGGTGGCCGTGGGTTTAATTTGTTTGCTCTCGCTTTCAAAATTCCTGATCAGTCAAAACATGAAAAGTCATCGTCAAATTCAAAAGTTGACGGAAAATTCGCTAGTGTGACAGCGCCCTAAGTCAGTGGACACTGGGCATCATGAGTATGAAATGGCCTTTACAAAAACTGGCCACTAGACTAAATAATGCACAAAGGTCTGGCTCGATTTCCCTTGAGAGCTCTTGGTTGTCCTCCCCTTAGTAGACAAAGCATGGTTCTTGCCTTAAAGCTCTGGCAACTGAGAGACCAAATACAGCCATGCCTACTGAAACAAAGCCATTAATGGTGTAAATTTGGCATTTTAGTTCTGGCTAGCTCTTTCTCGAGAATGTTAAAAGATTGTTTCTACAGCATGGTAAATAGAAAATTAGTTCTCACACCAAAATCTGGTAACTATTGGACTAACTACAGCCAACTCTACAACTTAGAAACAATTGTGTAAAAGTTAAAGCATACATGAGAAGTTGCCAGACAAAAACACAAATGTGCCCAGGATTAATATCTACCCTGCTTCTCAACAACTGGGCCATCTGTCACTAGAGAGAGAAAATACACCTCCATTTCCAAAATGTCTAAGCTCAGTAAGAAAAAAAAACTGACTATGATCTCAAAGCAATCCTGTACACTCTTCCCCCACATCATGTACTGGCTAGACATGCATGGGAAATAATCACCTATGAAGAACTACACCAGTTCCTCATCATAGAGTTTTCCTTGATGCTGCTTACCCACACAGCTGTCTTTGGGGCCCTAACAGCCAGCCATCTCCTTGGTAGGTACCACAACCCTACACCAACTCCTGCAAGAGTTCATTGACGTCCTCTGGCCAGAATTTTGTCAGACTTCTAGGGTACCAGCCAAATACAGCATCCTCCATCTTATAAAAATAATGGGTCCCTTTATCAACTCCAAGTTCTGCTGCCTGCCACAAAAAAATACCTTTAGAGAGATGGGATGAATGGGTTTTACCAGCCCCTGGGCCTCACCATGCCACATGGTCAAGAAACCTGTTGGACCATAGTGCCTCTGAAGAGACTGCAGGCAACTAAACCTTCAAACAGAGGCTGACCGACCCACTTTTCAACACAGCAGACATCACATCCACCCTACATGGAGCAAGAATCCTCTCCAAGTTTGACCTGATGAAGAGCGCTTCTGAAAAGATATCCTTAAAATGGCAACGTTCATGTCCTTTGGAACATACATCCTCAGTTATTCAACACTCAGCCTAGGTGGAAATTAACCTGGGCAACCTCTCCTTTTGCACATGGTACATTGAAGACACTCATATTCTCCAGGAATGAGAAGCATGCTAACAATTCAGGACCATGCTATCTCTCCTGCAGAATAACAGACTAACCATTTTTCCCAACAAGTGGCATTGGTGCTCCTCTGTTTAGTTTCTAGCCATTATACTTCCAAGAACAGCATTAGTCCTCTCCCCTTCAAGGTGTCAACCATCAGGAAATATCTGACCCAGAAAACCACAAGAGAACTCCAAGAATTCTTGGCAGTGGTAAATTACCATCACAGATTCCCTCCTAAAATCACAAAATCATGGTTCCAATCTACAGTGCCCTCTGTGAAATGCAAGATGATACACCCTCAGAGCAACCAAACAGACATGTGCTTATGCCACGACACCTAGTAAAGGCCTTTCACCAAAATGACAGATCATCAACCTCTTGTCCATACCTTAAAAAAAATATTATGAAAATAAAAATTTATGAAATACAGGACACTTCACCCATCAATGCCAGGTTTCAGCAGTTGCACAATAAAATATATTTCCTGTAAGAAAACCACTAGCAGACACATCATCAAGGATAGAAATTAACAAGGTTCAAATAGGAATAGACTTTAAAGATCCTGCTGATATCCAACAAGGCACCAAACATAACTATTGTACCTCCAAAGTAAACTTGAAATGGAAAGACATCCCCTTCAGAGCCATGGGAACAACAATCCTCTGTGATACCAGTGCAGGGCCCCCACACCCACTAATTCAAAGCTCTCTACAAGAAAGTTTTCCAACTCATCCACGGACTAGTTCATCCATCCAGCATAATGGCAGCCAAACTGGCAACAAAAATTCATATGGCACGGAGCAAAAGGAAAATGAAAATGGGCAAAACAGTACATATAGTGCCAAACAAGCTAGGTGATGCATCACGCTAAGTCCAGCATCAGGGAATTCCTTTCCCCCAGATGATGGTTTGGACATCTTCATTTAGGACCCTGTTCCAATGGGTTTAGGTACATCTTTACATATACAAAGAGAACCGCATGATGGCTGGAGGTAATCCCAGTGATAGAAGTAACAGCAAGAGCCTATGCAGAAGCCCTTCTCAATGGCTTGGTCAGCCTGTTTTGCATACAGGATGACATCACTCCTGACAGAGGCCACATTTCACCTCCTTAATGCGGACTGTTAAACATGCACTGCATGCAACTGGGGTATTCAACAGCCTAACTGAAAAATACAACTACCCTGGGTATTTTTTGGCCTCTATATGGTCTTAAACAAGTTCCCTGAACAAGAAATCAATGTATCACCCAGCAAAGTGGTATACAAGGAAACCATGTGTGTACCAGGTGAACCTGCCAGCAATGTCAGTCGCTCAGAAGAACTGGAAAAACTACAAAACGTTGTCAGAAGATTCTGACCACATTTCCAAACATACAGAAACAAAAAACTATTCATTCAGAACCAACTGAGCACATGAAATTTTGCATTCAAGAGAAACATGCCCACAAGACTCTCCTAACCCTGCCATACAGAGGCTGATACCCTGTCATTGAGATTACTCGCACAGCCTATCTGATGGATGAAGACATCCCCCTATCAACTTCTTTAGGTTTGGGCAGTAAATCTAGCTGCTGTCTACAGCAAATCCACAACAAAGAGTTAGCAGTGCAACTAACAACCAAAAAAGTGGAAGAACACATATCAAATTAGGTCAGGCTAGGGCAAGCATATATGACTCCAGTGAAACCAAGCGGTTAAATGGTATTAGTACTGAACAGTGAAAGAAACAAATATACTGGGTGTAACGAGTTTATGCAAATATTTGGGGAAATGAAAGAAAAAGTAATTCTTAGCAGAAAATGTTCTATAAACATATGCATTTTAAGGCTTCGTTTGTTGGTGAGGTGAATTTTTAAAATAACCGTTATCATTAAATGGCCAAGTAAGTTGGCGCGCACAGGATGCGGGAGTAGCCACGGCTATTGGGAGGGGATGGAGCTGATCACTTCACTTGTTACAGTCTAAACAGTCTCGCTTTTTCACCAAGAGTGCGTTCGGGTTACAAGTGTCAGATTCCTTATTCATTTTGTGAGCAAAAAACTGGAGACAATGCCTTACCGTTCCAGTAATGTGGAATATGCAGATATGAAGTGTATTTATGGGTTTTGCAACAATGAACTCACCTGTTATAATAAAAGGAAATCGGCGATTAGGACAACGTGAATAAAATACTTCTAAATCAAATGTATTCTTTAGATACTGGACAAAGAGGAAAAATATAAGTATTCACTGGAATCCAATAAAGGAAAGAATAACATGCTGACTGGAATCTCCCCTCCATCAAAGATAGGCCTATTCATTAAACACCCATCAAAGATTTAAAACGTATTTTCAAAAATCTCTCTTTCTCCATCAGAAGTATTCATCATACACCAGTTGAAGGGAAAAAACGCTTACGAAAATGCTTACGTCTCTGGCAGATGAAAAAGAATGGGAAAATTAACTTTCTTCAGTCTCCTGAAAAAAGGTAGTACGCATATTCAACCAGTAATCGAAAGAGGTAAAAAAGCTGACGTTTAAAGTGCGGTAACCTTCCTACCTGCATTCCCTCGTCATCATGATTACTGTCATTATCACTCATTCAGCATAGGACTAGACCTGACTCCTGATTTAACAATTCCTAGACTTTTACACTACTTTCTTGAAACATAAAGCTAATCATTAAAATGAGATTACCATAAAGTCTGTTCACAGGTGATTTACTAATTGAAGGGACTGTAATGTTACATTTTTCATAAACCTGCGAGAAAAAACTCATAATTAAAAGACTAGCAATCCAGTTGCTTATTGCACTTCATCAAACCCCCCCCCCCCCCACCCCCCCCCCCCCCCCCCCCCCCCTTCCTAAGACATCGCGCACGCCATCTTGGCCGAGAGCAGCGTTAAAGGAAAACAGGTTATTTTAAAAATTCGCCTCACCAATAAATGAAGCCTTCAATAGGGGCTTGGTCATAAGCATATTTTTTTTGCCACCATTCTCTATCTGAACATGAATTTGTTTTAGATATTTTGAATCACTAAGTATATCTTTTTTGTTATTCCCGTGTGCCAGTATTTTGTACATTAATGCTTACCTACATACCATTTCTCTCTGTATATTTTTTCAAAATTTTCACATTCTTCACCAATTCTAACTCTTATATAATTTGCATATAACATAATATGCAAGTACTTCATTGTTGTTTTCTACTTTTATGCTATCCCTCAGAACCTAGTACCATTTCGACACCTAGGACACTTATTAATGTGTGGAATGGATGTAGAACAGTCACGTATTTTTTATCATCACTACTGTTATTTTTCTCATATGTCTAAGTATATCACTTAAGCAAATATGCCCGTGTGGAATCAAAGCACGTGTCATAACTCACTTTTATTCTATTTTCTTTTGTGTTTTGGGAGAAGAGGGTGCCTGTGCTGCTCATGCTCTGCCAACATACCTTGTTTTTAACTGCTAAAACCCATGAGTGAGCACCCTAGTCATTATGTGGTCATGCGCCACTGACAACACTTGAACCACATGGGCAGTCTACCCTGGCATTGCTAATATAAGTACTTTCCGTCTGAAACGTGCATCAAAAGTGGATCAGATCTCGAAAAGAAATTAGTGTATTCTGTGCATCCCGTGTATGAGATTTAAATGTTATTGCATTCATCATGGCAGCTGCTGCAAGCTGCAAAGGTAGCTGGAACCACGGAATACTACAATGGCGGGGGCTCCAGTAAGGAGACCTGCTCCCTATTGAGGAAATTATATATAGAGAATAAAAAATAATAAAGAAAAATGTAGGGTAAGACAATTAAACATTGAAGTATGTTTTTTTGTAAGTCTGCTCAACGGAAAAGATTGTGAAACAGAACTTCTGTGGAACAACTTCTGAGGATATAACTATGCTCGGTATATAGCTTGTGCAGCTGTTCTACACATAACAAAGCTGTTCATATTACAACTTAAGCAGTGTCAAGCTCTTTTTCAAGCAACTTAGAAATCTGCTTAACTGTTCTGTGAGTACATCTTACACATTAGTTGAGGTGTTTAATGTAGAACGTAAGCAGTTGGTCCACTTGTACAACTGCGAAGCTGTCTAGGTTCTTTTCTCATACGTTACACTGCTGTGGTTATGTCGTTATACAGCATTCTGACGTTGTTTTGTTGGGCTGATTTGCCGACAACTTATGAAACTTCTCAAGTTTGTCTTACAACTTTGAGAGGTTGTTGAGCTTTGTGGTGTACCTCTTTTCATAGTTTTTCTGCAGATCTTTGCACAACTTTAATGTCTGGGATGTACAACTTTACTCTTCTGTTGAACCGATCTTTTCGTCAGTTCATTCAACAGATGAGCTCTTCATATTATATATTTTTTTATGTAGTTCTATGCAGCTGCTGAATTGTTCATCTTGGAACTCTACTGTGCAGTTAAGCGCTTATCTGTACAGCTTTGCTTATTCATTGAGCTGATCACTTCACAGCTTTACAGCTACAGGAGTGCTCATTGAACTACTCATTTTACTATGTATTTCGTGGTTGTACTGTTCATTATACTCTTGTGCGCGGCTGTTTGGGTATTTGTTTGCATCTTTGTGATGTTAAGCTGTTTGTCTTATTACACTTACACAACTGTTGATCCATCGATCCGTCTATTGCATAGTTGTACTCAACCATTTATCTGTTCTTTGTACAACCTTTTAGAGGGCTTCAGAGTTTCATTGTACATTGTTCCGCAATTGCTGATATTTTACAGTTCCTCGTTGGACAAGTGGTTTTCGCGCTCGGCTACCAATCCGGTGGTCCGAAGTTTGATTCTCGGCGCGGCCAACGTGGAATCAGAGGAATTTATTTCTGGTGATAAAATTCATTTCTCGATATAATGTGGTTTGGATCCTACAATAAGCAGTAGGTCCCGTTGCTAGGTGGCCAATTGGTTCCTAGCCACGTAAAAATATCTAATCCTTCGGGCCAGCCCTGTTAATCAGCTCAGTGGTCTGGTAAAATTAAGATATACTTAACTTTACAGCTCAAGTTACGCGCTGAATTGTTTGTTTTACTGTTTTATGTTCCTATTAAACTTTTGTTTCTTTTTGCACAATTTTACCTCAACTTTACAGTTTTTTGTAACAAAAGCGAAATGTTTGACCTTCTGGATGAGGAATAAATGATCTAGTTGCACAATGAAAAAGAAGGAACGTGCCTGGTTTGAAAAAAAAAAAAAAAAAAGCAGAGGGCAGATTGCCCGTTATTTTTAAACAAATTTTTGCGATCAAAAATGTCTTAAAAACTCGGATGATGTACTACACTACTTAAACCTTTAAACTTTGCTTGCTTCCTTATTTTTGCAAAGGGCTATTAGTAATCTTGCTCTCACTATTGTAAATATCTGTTTGTATCTCAAATAAATACAAATCATTTTGAAAGATTTACCTCGGGATAAGCAAAAGGGGTTGTTGATATTCCTTGGTTAGATGCTCAAGCGGCAGTCAAGTTCTGTGGCATTGCTGTGCGCCGTAAAATTTCAGTGTAATAGAAATTAGAAAATTCACCTGCTCATATGCGGTGACACCGAGGGTGGGAGGAAAAATAGTTTGGCTGTTGCGGACGAGTTTGCCAGATTCCTGCCAAGTGCCTTTTTGCCCTTCCCCCACATGACTCTCGTTGTCCCGTTCGTCTGCTGATTACTTCCGTTCATTTGATTATACGTCAAAGTTGGAACCGTAGGCTGAAAGTGAGTGATTACGCACCGACTGCAATAAATGAGTCGTGGAAAGTAAAGTAAGTTATGTTTGTATTATATAATATAATATATATATATTTATATATATATATATTATATATAATAATATATATCCATATCAATATATATATATAATTATATATTATATATAATACGTAGTATATGTATGTGTGTGTATTTATGTATTTATGCAAGCTTATTGGAAAACCATTTTAAGAAAAATGTATGTACTCTACTTTCAAGGAGATATTTAAGTTTTTTGTCATCTAATATATATATATATATATATATATATAAATATATAATATATATATAAATATATATAATCTATATATATATATATATATATATATATATATATATAATATGTAATAAACACACACACACACACACACACATACATAAACACATCCAATATTGTAGGTAAGTTTTGTGACTGGACGAATGGGAGCGGAAATTTAGTCAAGCTGTAACAGAGTAACAGATCATTTTTGCAATTTTGTTAGATCGCAACGTCTGACTCTGAATTTGTGAAATAGGCAATTTTGACAGGTTTCAAGATGATTTGTTGATAGACCATACAGGAATCATGCACCATAAAAACAAATGTGATTATTGACAATTGCTTAATTGCTGTTGCGGGAGGTCGCATTCGGTTCTATTGATAGGCATTAGACGATTTATAAATTGCTATGGCTAAATTTCTGTAATGCCACCGCAGACACTTTTAAAAGAATCCCCTTAGCAATTTTAATTAAAAAAATTTTTTTTTGACATATCGAATATATTGCCGACCTTAGATAACAATACTCCATCAGTTGGTTCCTCGCGATTTGGCTTTATCAAATCAGTAATCTTAAGATGGCAAAGGAACTTTGTTGTATATGATGCCATATTTCAATTTTAGTTTTCTGTAAAAGAAAACTATTGAAATGGCTATTTGTCTGCCCGTCAGCACTTTCTCTGTCCGCCCTCAGATCTTAAAAACTACTGAGGCTAGAGGGCTGCACATGGGTATGTTGATCACCCACCTTCCAATCATCCAACATACCAAATTGCAGCCCTCAGTAGTTTTCATTTTACTTAAGGTTAAAGTTATCCATGATTATGTGTATGGCATCGGTGTATGTACCAAAAACACAGGCCATAAACTGGTTCGTAGCTGAAAGTTTCAAGGGCCGCGGCTGAGAGGTCATACAGCTTTATACGCTGTACAGAAAACTCAGTTGCGTCGAAGAAACCTCGGCGAATATTTTACTTGTTTATATAGTCGCCAGCGTCAGTAGAGTGCCACATCACACCGAAAGAACAAATACTTCACTGTCTGGTCTCGCCGGTGAAGTAGAAAACTGGTAGGGCTGCAGTATACGTATATCTACGTATAACACACAAATATAGTAAATATATATATTATATATTTATATATATATTATATATATATATATTATATATATATTATATATATATGTGTGTGTGTGTGTGTATGTATGTATGTATGTAAGTATGTATATCTTACGACGGTCAAAATAACGCTCGGTTAAATAATTGGAGAGAACTCCTAACTGGAAAACGTAACCTACCTTTCAAAGTCCCCTTCTGTGACGTCTCTGAAGCTAGCTGAAAAAAATCAATTATAAAGCTCTAGGCAAATTCAAGCTCCCTCTATTACAAAAATATACTTTTTATTTCCCAAAATAGCTAACATGAAAATGGAATAAAATGAATTAAAGAATATCTCGGAAAAAAAAAACGTTAAACTAATTTTCTTCCCGAAATCCTATTTAAGTAAGTACTCCCTCTTATCTCATGCTGTCCGACTAATCATACTAATCTATCAGTAAGTCAATACAAGTCTAGAGAAATCCATTTTTTCATTTGGTGATTTCGAATCCATCTGAAAATGAGAATATAGTTATGAAACTATGAAATGTTAAAGTTCGTCAATAATTAAGTGTCGCATCGCACTCCCCTTTTTCTAGAACCGAACTCAGTGTCACTACATAAAGGTATTAACTTTTCCAAAGTCTTTTCTTGCCAACGTATCTTGTGGCCACTATGACAGATTGTCGTTTAATTGCTCCGTTAATTCACATACTAGAGATTATATCTCATTTACTGTAACCGACGTACGTATGTACTCACCAATAGACGTACGGATACACGCATGCTGCTTAACAAATGAATAAACACACACTAGTCTGTTCCCATGTACTCGGTAACCTGAAGAAACCACCTTTGTGGTTATCTCATGTCTCTGGAATGTATTCACGATCTCGTTAATGCACACGGCGTGTTTTCTATTTGTTTTTATGTCAGCATTTCCGAGGAATCCAGTGATTTGCACCTGTCTCTAACTGGCAAGAGCTAAGGTTATCAACCCCACTTATTTTAATATATATATATATATATATATATATATATATATATATATAATATATATATGTCTATTTATTCCCCAGACCAGTGCTTCAAGATATATATATATGTGTGTGTGTGTGTGTGTGTGTGCGCGCGCGCTCGCGTATGAATAAATGAAAGCCCAATGCTCAGATTGTGAATTTCTGGTGATAGAAGTTCACTCTCGACGTGGTTCGGAAGTCACGTAAAGCCGTAGGTCCCGTTGCTGAATAACCACTGGTTCCATGCAACGTAAAAACACCATACAAACAAAAAAACCAATGCTCAGATTGCCAGTAACGTCGAACGGTAATATTGTTAGCCAGACTCCTAT
>NC_087201.1:50563194-50565694 GCF_015104395.2 Macrobrachium nipponense
TGTATATATCACTTAATATCATGTGGCAATAAATTCAGCAGAGGACACGGAACAAATCCCTTGAAAATATTTTGGACTAACACGAACGCATGTATGCATGTATGTATCCTATACTTATAAATAAGAACTGCTCCTAATAACTATCATATTATTAACCAAACAAAAACTTCTTTCAGTTTTCTTCTGACGATTGAAAAAGAAACCCACAAATTCAATTTGTAACTTGTTTACTTCTAAGTATTTACATTAAGTTTTACTCCACACTCGAGTACTTTCAGGCCCTTCTGTGGCCCATTCTCAAGAGATGTTTGGGATGTTAGCCTGGGTCAAGGCCCAGCAGTCTTCTGGAACTTCTTCTCGTTGTGCTGTCATTTATGCGATGGCTGTTCTGGTTTTCTTGAGAGTTGCCAATCCCCTCTTGTCGCTCTGATATCCTGAGCTGATGGTCAATGGGATTCACCCTTGTGGTAAGGGTGTGGTCACCGAAAGTCTGTTGGGCAGGAAACCTAATCTCCAGGTCAGCAGGGTCAATCTTAGCTTCTTTTAATATCAAAGCTCGGCTTATGGGATCTTCTGAGGTAAAACCTTTGTTTCCTTCAATTACTTTGATCTCTCTGATAAGCGCACCTTCTACTACCATCCTGTGACTAATTTTGTTGCTTTTGTATATAAGCCTACTGTTTTTGAAATCCATCCTATGGTCATTTTCCCAACAATGTCTAGCTATAGACATTTCACTTTAGAGAAAAGTAACAATAATAAACTGCCCTTTTTAGACATACTCATAGAAAGAAAAGAAACAGGATATGAATTCAGCACATATAGAAAGCCCACACATACAAACTCATATATTCATTTCTTCTCTTTTCATAGTCATGATATAAAAATAGGGGTTCTAACAGGTTTATTTCTTAGGGCAATGAGAACGTGTGACCCTTGCAAGATAGAGCAAGAAATAAATTACATCGATAAAAGCTTCGATGCATTAGCATACCCGGAATGGTTCAGAAAAAGGGCACTCAACAAAGCTAGAAAATATTTTACAGAGCGAATGTAGAGAGTACATGGAATAAAGAAAACAAGAAAATAGTTGCCCTCCCTTTTATGCCTAAAATGAAACAAATCACTTCAAAAATGAAAGAAAGTCAATATAAATTTGTATATACATTTGATAATACTTTAAAAAACAAAGTATGTAAAAATAAATTGGAAGGAGAAGACAGTAATACAGATGATGTAGCGGTGGTATACATAATCAATTGCAATAATTGTGGAGACAGATATGTGGGGGAATCAGGTAGGGGAATAAGGACTAGAGTCCAAGAACATAGAAGGGCAGTACAGCTTAACTCTCAGGGGAGTGCTATAGCTAGACATTGTTGGGAAAATGACCATAGGATGGATTTCAAAAACAGTAGGCTTATATACAAAAGCAACAAAATTAGTCACAGGAGGGTAGTAGAAGGTGCGCTTATCAGAGAGATCAAAGTAATTGAAGGAAACAAAGGTTTTACCTCAGAAGATCCCATAAGCCGAGCTTTGATATTAAAAGAAGCTAAGATTGACCCTGCTGACCTGGAGATTAGGTTTCCTGCCCAACAGACTTTCGGTGACCACACCCTTACCACAAGGGCGAATCCCATTGACCATCAGCTCAGGATATCAGAGCGACAAGAGGGGATTGGCAACTCTCAAGAAAACCAGAACAGCCATCGCATAAATGACAGCACAACGAGAAGAAGTTCCAGAAGACTGCTGGGCCTTGACCCAGGCTAACATCCCAAACATCTCTTGAGAATGGGCCACAGAAGGGCCTGAAAGTACTCGAGTGTGGAGTAAAACTTAATGTAAATACTTAGAAGTAAACAAGTTACAAATTGAATTTGTGGGTTTCTTTTTCTATCATGTTATTGTTGAATAGGCATTATAAACTTGCTTTATTCTAAGAATATATTACAAAGATATATAACCAAAGTTAATTCTTAAAGAAATTTTGATAAGAATATGTGTATTCTTGGAATACAAATTGATTTTAAAATATATAAAATGTACGGGTTTTAATGAGTGAATTTCAGACTGAGCCAGATCGGTCCCCATATTTTCCATGAGGAAATGACAACCATAGAAAGGCGTTGGGTATGTTGTATTCCAGAAGGATAAATCGTGCGCAACTGGGTTACTTGACTGTATTTTCTGCAGAGTTGGCATCATTAGTTAAGAGTTTGAATCTCATTTCAATTAGCAAAGGAAAAGTCTTTGAGCAGCATATACTGTGACTCGATTCTCTAAAGTTTATGGTAGTTTCTACTCTTTTGTCCACCAAGCTCTAGAGTTGCTCTTTCTCACCTGTATTCTACAAAAAACTGTTCATGTTTGCTGGGCCTATGGGAATTGGTGGCAATGAAGTAGTGGACAGAGAAGCGAAAGAAGTCACTTTCAATAATGTCCCTGCGTCAGAAGGTGTCCTCCAGTTTGCAAGAAAGGTTGCTGTCCACTCTCG